>NW_019945987.1:46012-50252 GCF_002910315.2 Salvelinus sp. IW2-2015
GGATATGTCCTTTTAATGTCGTCATGTCTGGGTTCAAGAATGAGGGTTATCCGACATATGTCTATGGTTCCTTAATTTCTTTAGAATGAGGCATCTTTATCGTTGTGGTTGTGATGTTGTGTGTATGTGGTGTTACTTTACGGGAGTATGTGCGATGCATCTTCGCATCTGGTCAGCGGTCAGGAACTGGGGGTTTTCCTATACGTTTGAGGATTAGGAGTCGAAGCTGGTGAACAACTTGTTTCGTTCCTTGTCGTAGCTCTTCCTGGTACCTTGTCTGGTTAGTTACCTGTGTAGCGTCATGTTCTGGTCCTTCGTTGGGTTAGTACTGTTGTAACTATGTCTGGGTACCCAATCGTTGGGTTAGTTACTGTTGTAAGACTCGTCTGTTGGTACTTCGTTGGGTTGTTATGTAGTAGGACTATGTCTGGTACTTCGTTGGGTTAGTTATGTGTTGTAGACTATGTCTGGTCCTTCGTTGGGTTAGTTACTGTAGTAGAACTATGTCTGGTACCTTTCGTTGGGTTAGTTTACTGTAGTAGACTATGTCTGGTACCATCGTTGGGTTGTTACTGTAGTAGACTATGTCTGGTACCTTCGTTGGGTTAGTTACTGTTGTAGACTATGTCTGGTACTTTCGTTGGGTTAGTTACTGTTGTAACGACTATGTCTGGTACCATCGTTGGGTTAGTTACTGTAGTAGACATGTTGGTACTCGTTCGGGTTAGTTACTGTAGTAGACTATGTTGGTACTTCGTCTGTGGTAGTTACTGTAGTAGACTATGTCTGGTACCTTCGTTGGGGTTAGTTAGTGTAGTGAACTATGTCTGGTACCTTCGTTGGGTTTAGTTACTGGTGTAGACTATGTCTGGTATCGGTTGGGTTAGTTACTGTAGTAGACTATGTCTGGTACTGTGTTGGGTAGTTATGTAGTAGACTATGTTGGTACGTTCGTTGGGTTTGTTACTGTAGTAAACTATGTCTGGTCCATCGTTGGTTAGTTATGTAGTGACTATGTTGGTACCTATCGTTGGGTTAGTTACTGTTGTAGACTATGTCTGGTACCATCGTTGGGTTAGTTATGTGTAGACTATGTCTGGTACCATCGTTGGGTTAGTTACTGTAGTTAGACTTGTCTGGTACCTTTCGTTGGGTTAGTTTACTGTAGTAGATCTGTCTGGTACTCTCGTTGGGTTAGTTACTGTAGTAGACTATGTCTGGTACCTTCGTTGGGTTAGTTTTCTGTAGTAGACTTGTCTGGTACCTTCGTGGGTTAGTTACTGTAGTAGCTATGTCTGGTACTTTCGTTGGGTTAGTTACTGTTGTAGACTATGTCTGGTACTTCGTTGGGTTAGTTACTGTAGTAGACTATGTCTGGTACCTTCGTTGGGTTAGTTACTGTAGTAGACTATGTCTGGTACTCGTTGGTTAGTACTGTAGTAGACTATGTTGTACCTTTGTTGGGTTAGTTACTGTAGAGACTATGTCTGGTACCTTCGTTGGGGTTAGTTTCTGTTGTAGATTGTCTGGTACCATCGTTGGTTAGTTATGTAGTAGACTATGTCTGGTACTTCGTTGGGTTAGTTACTGTGTGACTATGTCTGGTACATCGTGTGGGTTAGTTACTGTAGTAGACTATGTCTGGTACCATTGTTGGTTAGTTATGTAGTAGAATATGTCTGGTACCTTCGTTGGGTTAGTTACTGTAGTAACTATGCTTGGTACCTTCGTTGGGTTTGTTCTTGCCAGCAGGACATTGACAGGTTTCTCCAGGGGCTCCAGGTCTCTAGCTCCTCCTCCTCCTCCTCCTCCTCCTCTTGGGAGGTCCGGGGAGGAAGGCTCCTGGAGTTGGTCTCTACTCTTACTCTTCACCATCCTCCCTCCAGTACCTCCCACATCCCCGTACCTCCCCCCTCCACGCTCGTAGCTGTCCCCCCGGCCGTAGCTCCTCCCACCTGGACTCCCTCCTCCCCTCTCCCGGTCCGTGCTCCTCCCCCGGCTACGTTCCCGTGGATACCGCAGCCTCTCGGGACTGGGCGGCTCCCGGTCCAAGGCCCGCCCCTTGCTGTTGTCACGGCGATGCTCGGGGCTCGGCGATGCCCTCTCCTGGCTCCTCCCTCGGCTCCTCCCCCGATTACCGCGGCCGCCGTAGTCGGGGTCCAGGTAGTTCTTGTTGTCGGGGGTGAGGTTATGAGGCTCGTGGGTGTAACCGGGCCCACCGTTGCCACGTTGCCAGCCCCCGTCACTCTGGTTGTCATCGGCATCGTAGTAGCGGGTTGAGCCGAAGTCTCGACTCTCGGCACCAGGGGAGGGCGGGTGTTTCAGGGAGTGGAGAGCCACCTTCCGAGGTCTCTTCACCGTCTGAGGAGAAGCACACAGAGAGACAGACAGGGTCAACCATTACACATTGTATTGCTATGCAGAGAGCTCAGGCCTGGAACACTGCTGCATTTTGATGGAAAGGATCACAAAACACCCAAGAGACTAACACACACACACGCACACACACACACACACACACACAGAGAGAGAGAGAGAGCCGGGAGCAAGAGTGGGGCAGTAGGGTTATTTTGGGCTATGCAGTATTAAAGGTGTGACAGTGTTAACCTCTCTTGGGTAGGGGGCAGTATTTTCACGTCCGGATGAAAAGCGCGCCGAAAGTAAACTGCGTGTTACTCAGGCCCAGAAGCTAGGATATGCATATAGATAGATTTGGATAGAAAATAGAGGTCGACTGATTAAACGGAATGGCCGATTAATTAGGGCCGATTTGAAGTTTTCATAACATAATCGGTATTTTTGGAAACATATTTTTTTACACCTTTATTTAACTAGGCAAGTCAGTTAAGAACACATTTTTAATGACGGCCTAGGAACGGTAGGTTAACTGCCTTGTTCAGGGGCAGAACGACAGATTTTTACTTTGTCAGCTCGGGGATTCGTTTTTGCAACCTTCCGGTTACTAGTCCAACGCTCCATCACCTGCCTTTCATTGCACTCCACGAGGAGCCTGCGTGGCAGGCTGACTACCTGTTACGCGAGGGCAGCAAGAAGCCAAGGTAAGTTGCTAGCTAGCATTAAACTTATAAAAAACAATCAATCTTCACATAATCACTAGTTAACTACACAAGGTTGATGATATTACTAGTTTATCTAGCGTGTCCTGCGTTGCATATAATCGATGCGGTGCCTGTTCATTTCTCATCGAATCACAGCCTACTTCGCCAAACGGGTGATGATTTAGCACTGTCGTTGCACCAAACCTAACCATAAATATCACTGCTTTTTCTTTAAAATCAATACACAAGTATTATTTTTAAACCTGCATATTTAGTTAATATTGCCTGCCTAAAATGAATTTCTTATAATTAGTGAAATTGGTGGTCACTTCTCTGGTGTTCCGTGCAAGCAGTCAGGGTATATGCAGCAGTTTGGGCCGCCTGGCTCGTGCGAACTGTGTGAAGTCCATTTATTCCTAACAAAGACCGTAATTAATTTGCCAGAATTTTTACATAATTATGACATAACATCGAGGTTGTACAATGTACACAGCAATATTTAAACTTAGATGCAACCCGTTAGATAAATACAGAACAGTTCCGTATTTCACTGAAAGAATAAACGTTTTGTTTTCGAAATGAAGTTTCCGGATTCGACCATATTAATAGACCAAAGGCTCGTATTTCTGTGTGTTATTATGTTATAATTAAGTATATGATTTGATATTTGATAGAACATCTGACTGAGCGATGGTAGGTACCAGCAGGCTCGTAACCGCATTCATTCAAACAGGCACTTTCGTGCGTTTGCCAGCAGCTCTTCACAATGCTTCAAGCATTGAACTGTTTATGAGCTATCAACTCCGAGATTAGGCTGGTGTAACCGATGTGAATGCTAAGTAGTTAGCGGGGCGCGGCTAATAGCGTTTCAATCGGTGACGTCACTCGCTCTGAGACTTGGAGTAGTTGTTCCCCTTGCTCTGCAAGGGCCGCGGCTTTGTGGAGCGGACGGTAACCGCTGCTTCGATGGTGGCTGTTGTTGATGTGTTCCTGGTTCGAGCCCAGGTAGGGCCGAGGAGAGGGACGGAGCTATACCGTTACACTGGCAATACTATAGCGCCTATAAAAAACATCAATAATCCAAGGTATATGAAAACAAATGGTATAGAGAGAAATAGTCCTATAATTCCTATAATAACTACAACCTAAAACGTCTTACCTGGAATTTGACAGACTCATAG
>NW_019945987.1:50277-55351 GCF_002910315.2 Salvelinus sp. IW2-2015
ATGCTTTTTTAAAATCAAACACAAGTATATATTTTTAAACCTGCATATTTATGTTAATATTGCCTGCCTAAAATGAATTTCTTATAATTAGTGAAATTGTGTCACTTCTTTGGTGTTCGTGCAAGCAGTCAGGGTAATGCAGCAGTTTGGGGCCGCCTGGCTCGTGCAACTGTGTGAAGTCCATTTATTCCTAACAAAGACCGTAATTAATTTGCCAGAATTACATAATTATGACATAACATCGAAGGTTGTACAATGTAAACAGCAATATTTAAACTTAATGCAACCCGTTAGATTAAATACAGAACAGTTCCGTATTTCACTGAAAGAATAAACGTTTGTGTTTTCGAAATGATAGTTTCCGGATTCGACCATATTAATGACCAAAGGCTCGTATTTCTGTTGTGTTATTATGTTATAATTAAGTATATGATTTGATATTTGATAGAACTTCTGACTGAGCGATGGTAGGACCAGCAGGCTCGTAAGCATTCATTCAAACAGCACTTTCGTGCGTTTGCCAGCAGGCTCTTCCACATGCTTCAAGCATTGAACTGTTTATGAGCCTATCAACTCCCGAGATTAGGCTGGTGTAACCGATGTGAAATGCTAAGTAGTTAGCGGGGCGCGCTAATAGCGTTTCAATCGGTGACGTCACTCGCTCTGAGACTTGGAGTAGTTGTTCCCCTTGCTCTGCAAGGGCCGCGGCTTTTGTGGAGCGGACGGTAACCTGCTTCGATGGTGGCTGTTGTTGATGTGTTCCTGGTTCGAGCCCAGGTAGGGCCGAGGAGAGGGACGGAAGCTATACCGTTACACTGGCAATACTATAGCGCCTATAAAAACATCAATAATCCAAGGTATATGAAATACAAATGGTATAGAGAGAAATAGTCCTATAATTCCTATAATAACTACAACCTAAAACGTCTTACCTGGGAATATTGGAAGACTCATGTTAAAAGGAACCACCAGCTTCATATGTTCTCATGTTTCTGAGCAAAGGACTTAAACGTTATTGGCACATATTGCACTTTTACTTTCTTCTCCAAACACTTTGTTTTTTGCATTATTTAAATGAAATTGAACATGTTCATTTATTTATTTGAGGCTAAATTGATTTTATTGATGTATTATATTAAGTTAAAATAAGTGTCCTTCAGTATTGTTGTAATTGTCATTATTACAATTTTTTTTTTTTTAAAACTCTAATAATAAAAAAAAAACTCCACTAGATGTCAACAGTCTTTAGAAAGAGATTTCAGGCTGGTTGTTTGGAAAAATGAGCAGAAATTGTAGTTTTTCTAGGTGGCTCCCATTTTGGCCGTAGTGGTTCCAAGCGCGTGGAAGAGAGAGCGTTCTTTGGTATTTCCGGTAAAGACAATAACGATTCTCCGTCTTAAATTTGATCATATTTACATATTAGGTACCTAAGGTTTGATTATAAACGTTGTTTGACTTGTTTGGAAACGTTTATTAGTAACGTTTGGGATTCATTTTGTATGCATTTTGATGGAGGGGAAACCGGGTGGATTATTGACTGAAGCGCGCCAGCCTAAACTGAGTTTTATGGCTATAAAAGAAGACTTTATCGAACCAAAAGGGACCATTTTGATGTATCTGGGACCTTTATTGGAGTGCCAACAGAAAGAAGATCATCAAAGGTAAGGCATTTATTATATCAGTATTCTTACTTTCGTGGCGCACCTGCTGGCTTGACATTTTTTTCATGCTTTGTATGCGGGTGGCTGTCCTCAGATAATCGCATGGTGTGCTTTTGCCGTAAAGCCTTTTGAAATCTGACACAGCGGCTGGATTAACAAGAAGTTAAGCATTATGTTGATGTATCACACTTGTGATTTTATGAAGTTAAATATTTATAATTCTGTAGTTTGATTTCGCACTCTGCAATTTCACCCGATGTTGGCCAGGTGGGACGCTACCGAAGTTAAACAGCTCCGTGACGTGACAGTGTTAAAACAAGCTCCGGGACTGACTAGTGTTAAACAGCTTCCGTGGACTGACAGTGTTAAACAGCGCCGTGGACTGACAGTGTTAAACAGCGCCGTGGACTGACAGTGTTAAACAGCTCCGTGGACTGACAGTGTTAAACAGCTCCGTGGAACTGACAGTGTTAAACAGCGCGTGGACTGACAGTGTTAAACAGCTCCTGAGACTGGACAGTGTTAAACAGCTCCGTGGACTGACAGTGTGTTAAACAGCGCCGTGGACTGACAGTGTTAAACAGCTCCGTAGACTGACAGTGTTAAACAGCCCGTGGACTGACAGTGTTAAACAGCTCCGTGGACTGACAGTGTTAAACAGCGCCGTGACTGACACTGTTAAACAGCCCGTGGACTGACAGTGTTAAACAGCGCCGTGGGACTGACAGTGTTAAACAGCTCCGTGGACTGACAGTGTTAAACAGCGCCGTGGACTGACAGTGTTTAAACAGCTCCGTGGACTGAACAGTGTTAAAACAGCCTCGTGGACTGACAGTGTTAAACAGCGCCGTGGACTGACAGTGTTAAACAGCTCCGTGGACTGACAGTGTTAAACAGCTCCGTGACTGACATGTTAAACAGCTCCGTGACTGACAGTGTTAAACGCTCCTGGACTGACAGATGTAAACAGCTCCGTGGACTGACAGTGTTAAAACAGCGCCGTGGACTGACCAGTGTTAAACAGCTCCGTGACTGACAGTGTTAAACAGGCTCCGTGGACTGACAGTGTTAAACAGCTCCGTGGACGAGACAGTGTTAAACACTGGACTGCTCCCGTGGACTGACAGTGTTAAACAGCTCCGTGGACTGACAGTGTTAAACAGCTTCCGTGGACTGACAGTGTTAAACAGCTTCGGACTGACCAGTGTTAAACAGCGCCGTGGACTGACAGTGTTAAAAAGCTCCGTGGGACTGACAGTGTGTAAACAGCCCGTGGACTGACAGTGTTAAACAGCGCGTGGACTGGACAGTGATTAAACAGCGCCGTGGACTGACAGTGTTAAACAGCTCCGTGGACTGACAGTGTTAAACAGCGCCGTGGACTGACAGTGTTAAACAGCTCCGTGGACTGACACTGTTAAACAGCTAGCTACTAACAACATCAACACTATGCACACTGATACTCACTATCTTGGCGGTCTTCCCACATTTGCGTAACTGCTGCACAGCGAAGGAATGAGGCACGTTGTCCATGAGGATGGAGTTGACCTGGATCACACGATCTTTCTCACTGGAGGAGAGAACACAACGTAACGTTAACATAGAACAACAAAACACACATGAAAGAGTACATTAGAATCTCATCAATCCTGGAACAGCCTTGCTGCATTTCTTTAGGCAAAAGTAGCTTCCTATCCTGGTCTCTTTTCAGTCATCTGCGTAGATGAAAGACGATGTCAACCATATTGCTTGACCGTATAGTGTTTATATTTTATTAGATCAGTGCAGATGAAGGACAAGACACCAGTAAGTGACTTCACACTATTGAAATGAGACCCGATGGCTTCCGGTACCAGCAACCACAATGACGGTATCCCCTTAACTGACTTCCTGACGTATTCGGCAAAAAAATAAGCATTAAAGTTTTGAAAAACTCAGTGAGGTCTGGTTAGTTGATGATGTAAGAGGAAGTGGTGTAGCATACAACAGGAGTCCGTCAGCTGGTCCACCCTGTAGGACGTCTGACACGATGATTGACATCTCTCCGTTATCCACGTTGGGGTTGTCCCGTCCCCCCGACACGGCAATACCAAACCCCATCTTGGAGTCCTACAGGAGGGAGGGAGGAGAGAGATGGACACAGAGAGAATTTAGTTGGGGTTTGGGCAAATAAAAATATACAGCATTGAAATGGAGAAGGAAGGTCAGACAAACAAATACACTGAAATGGGTTGAAACAGGTAGACAGACAGGTAGCCAGACAGGTAGCCAGACAGGTAGACCGACTAGCCGGACAGGTAGCCGGACAGGTAGCCGGACAGGTAGCCAGACAGGTAGTAGTTTCCCCTTGGATAAGAGAGATGTCTTGTTTCCCCTTGGATTAGACAGAGAGTCTTGTTTCCCTTGGATAGACAGGAGATGTCTTGTTTCCCCTTGGATAGACAGGAGATGTCTGTTTCCCTTGGATAGACAGGAGATTGTCGTTGTTTCCCCTGGATAGACAGGAGTTGTCTTGTTTCCCCTTGATAGACAGAGATGTCTTGTCCCCCTGGATAGACAGAGATGTCTTGTTTTCCCCTTGGATAGACAGAGATGTCTTGTTTCCCCTTGGATAGACAGAATGTCTTGTTTCCCCTTGGATAGACAGGAGATGTCTTGTTTCCCCTTGGATAAGAGAGGAGATGTCTTGTTTCCCCTGGATAGACAGGAGATGTCTTGTTCCCCCTGGATAGACAGGAAGATGTCTTGTTTCCCCTTGGATAACAGGAGATGTCTTGTTTCCCCCTGGATAGACAGTAGATGTCTTGTTTCCCCTTGGATAGACAGGGGGAAACAAGTAACCCCAGCACCCAGCTACTGTCTCGCCTCCTCTCTACCTGTCTCTCTACCTGGCTACCAGTCCTTCTAACCTGTCTACCTGTCTCTCACCTGGCTACCTTCTCTCTTACTTCTTCTGTCTACCTGTCTCTACCTGCTACCATGGCTACCGCTGGCTACCTGTCTCTCTACCTGTCTGGCTACCTGTCTGTCCACCTGTTTCTTTACCTGTCTCTACCTGCTACCTGTCTCTCTACCTCTCTCTACCTGTATGGCTACCTGCGTCTGTCCAACCTGTTTCTTTACCTGTCCTCTACCTGGTACCTTCTCTCTACCTCTCTCTTACCTCTCATCTACCTGTCGTGGCTACCTGTCTGGCTACCTGTCTGGCTACCTGTCTCGCTACCTGTCTGGCTACCTGTCTGGCTACCTGTCCGGCTACCTGTCCGGTACCTGTCCGGCTACCTGTCCGGCTACCTGTCCGGCTAGTGTCGTCTTCTGTCTGCCTACCTGTCTGGCTACCTGTCTGGCTACCTGTCTGGCTACCTGTCTGGCTACCGTCTGGCTACCTGTCGCTACCTGTCCGGCCTACCTCG
>NW_019945988.1:0-15373 GCF_002910315.2 Salvelinus sp. IW2-2015
GGTGACTAGTAACTCCTTATAGGCGCTCGCTGGTCAGAGACATAAGTAGATCACGACCAACAGTATGGGCAACTTGTGGTCAAGCGAAGAGCAGTTACAACCTACTCCATATGGGTCCATACGTCAAGAACATAGGACGTTTATGCCAATGGTGTAGTCCGTCAACAGTAGTACCACTAGCCCTATGGTGTCTCAATGGTCACACAGTAGGGCACTCACCTAAAGCGGTCTCTGGTAGCGTACGGGGAACGAAGTAGCCCTATACACTACCCTATAAGGTCTATTGCAACCAGGTAGTGCAGCGTACCCTATGGTCCTCGTCGAGATCAATAGGGAACAAGTACAACTTACCCTAGGGTCTCTGTTTCAACCAAGGTAGATTCCACTGTACCCTGATGGGTCGGCTGGTCAACAGTAGTCACATCAATAAAACCCGATGGGTCGCTGGTCAACAGTGATTGTAAACAACCTATGAGGTCCGTGAAGTCAGAGAACGAGGTTAGTTAATACTACCCTGATTGAATCGAGGGCAATGGTCATACATAATAGTAGCAGAGCACCCTGATGGGATCCTGGTCAAAGGTAGTACACTATTCCTATGGCGTTACCTGGTCAATAGAGACACTTACCCTATGGGACCTGGTCAACAGTAGTACACACCCCTATGGGTCCCTAGCGGGTACAGGGTTAGAGTAATGTAAGGAGGCTTATTACGGGCAGAAGGGGTTACGAGGTACAGTTTCAGTCAAGAATGGTGGAGGCTATAATACGAGGGGTTGCAATCGAGTAGTCACTACCCATGGGTCGCTGGCAACAGTATACACTACCCTATGGACCCTGGTCAAACAGTAGTGACACTACCCTATGAGGCCTGTCAAGCGAGGTTTGTACTATCTACCCTTAATGTGGACCTGGTCAACTATGTAGACACTACCCTTATGTGTACGGTACCTGGTCAAAAGTTGTACAACCTACACTACTAAATGGGTCTCGCTTAAGGTTCAAAAACAGTAAGTGACACTATCTCCTATGGTGTCCTGATCAACAGTAGTACACTTACACCTATGGGTCCTGGTCAAATAATAATAGTACTACTACTCGTATTGGGTCGGGGCTGGTCAAAGTAGTAAGCACGGACTACCCTAAATGGGTCAGGACTGGTCAACAGTAGATAACACTACCCTATGTGTCCTGGTCAAAAAGGATACACATGGAATCACCCTATGGTCCTGTGTCAAAACAGTAGGTACTTATACCCGTATTGGCTCCTGTGTCAACAGTAGACACTTACCCTATGGTTCCTGCGTCAACGAGTAGTACACACCCTATGGGTCCTGGTCAAGAGAGTAGAATACAGGAGGATTATAAATTAAGGAAAAAATACCTTATGGTCCGGTCAAAAGTAGTACACTGAGCGCCTGATGGGTCCTGAGTCAACAGTAGTACACTACCCTAGGGTCCTGTCAAACAGTAGTGGCAACTACCCTAGGTCCTGGTCAACATAGTACTTTACCCTTATGGCCTGGTCAAACAGTTAGTACACTACCCTATGGTCCTGGTCAAAACAGTAGTACACTACCCTATGGTTCCTGGTCAAACAGTAGGTGCACTACCCTATGGGTCCTGGTCAAAGTAGTACCACTACCCCTATGGTGTCCTGGTCAACAGTTAGTGCACTACCCTATGTCCTGGTCAACAGCTAGTACACTACGCCTATGGGTCGCTGCGTCAACAGTAGTAGCACTACCCGATGGGTCCTGAGTCAACAGTAGTCACTACCCTATGCGGTCCTGGTCAACAGAGTACACTATCCTATGGTCCTGTTCAACAGAATACACTACCCTATGGTCAGCTGGTTTCAACAGTAGTACATCTACCCTATGTGGTCCTGTACAGATCAAACAAAGGTGAGTGACACTACCCTATGGTGCGTCCTGGTCGAAGCGAGTAGTGCCACTACCCTATTGAAGTCACTGTCAAAGGGGTAGGTACACTATCCTATGGGTCCTGGTCAAAGAGTAGTACAGCGTAGCGGCCTATGCGGGACCTGGTCAACAGTAGTACACTACCCTATGGGTCCTGGTCAACAATTAGTACCACTACCCTAGTGTGGTCCTGGTCCAACAGTAGTACACACCCTATGGACAGCCTGGTCAACAGTAGTACACTACCCTATGAGGCCTGGTCAACAGTGTACACTACCCATGGGACCTCGGTCAACAGTAGTTACAACTACCCTATGGTACTGGTCAAAATAGTACACTACCCTATGCGGTCCTGGTACGTCAACATAGTACACTACCCTATGGGTCACACATGAGAGTTTAGGTGGGGTCAACAGTAGTACAACACCCTATGCGGTCGGCGTGGTCAAAAGTAGATACAACTACTTAGGTCGCTGGTCAAAAGTAGTACACACGCCTTATGGGCGCTGTCAACAGGGTACGTTTTTTACACTACCCTTATGGATCAACTGTTCAACCAGAAGTAGACACTACCCTATGGCGTCCTGGTCAACATAGACACACCCTATGGGTCGCTGTAGGTCAACAGTAGTACACTACCCTATGGGTCCTGGTTTCAACATAGTACACTACCCTATGGGTCCTGGTCAACAGTAATACACTACCCTATGGGTCGCTGGTCAACAGTTAGTACACTACCCTATGGGTCCTGACGTCAACAGTAGTGCACTACCCTATGGTCCTGGTCAACAGTATACACTACCCTATGGGTCCGTGGTTCAACAGTAGACACTACCCTATGGTCCTTGTCAACAGTTAGTGCAACTACGCCTAGAGTTCCTGGTCAATAGTGGGTCACTACCCTATGCGGTTTCCGCGTCAACAGTAGTGCACTACCCTATTGTCCTTTCGTCAACAGTAGTTACACTACCTATGGGTCCTGGTCAACAGGTAGTACACTACCCTATGCGGTCCTGGTCAACAGTAGTGCACTACCCTATGGGTCCTGTCAGAACAGGAAAAAATTGGTACACTACCCTATGGGTCCTGGTCAACAGTAGTACACTACCCTATGGGTCCTGCGTCAAACATAGTCACTACCCTATGGGTCCTGGTTTCAAACAGTAGTACAGCTACCCTATGATCCTGGTCAACAGTAGTGCACTACCCTATGGTCGCTGGTCAAACAGTTAGTGCACTTACCCTATGGGTCCTTTGGGGTTCAACAGTTAGTACACTACCTAGGGTCAACTGGTCACAGTAGTTGCACTTACCTATGGGTCCTGGTCAAACAGAGTGCCACTACCTTATGCGTCCTGGTCAACAGTAGACACGACCCCTATGGTCCTGGTTCAACAGAGTCCACTACCCTAAGGGTCCTGCAACAGTAGTACACTACCCATGGGTCCTGGGCAACAGTAGTACACTACCCCTAATGGTTCCTGAGTCAACAGTAGTGCACTACAAAACTATGAGGTCCTGTCAACAGTAGTGCGCCACTTACCCTAGGGTCCTGCTCAAACAGTAGTGCCACTACCCCATGGGATCCTGGTCAACAGTAGAGACCACTACCCTATGGGCCTGGTCAACAGTAGTACACTTTACCCTATTGGTCCTGGTCAAAGGTAGTACACTACGTGAGAGGAATAGGGCCACTTGGGACTGGAATTTATTGAAATCAATCATGCATGTCTCAGGAACATTCAAGTCATCAGTCTTCAGACACTCAATAAATCATGTCTTCAAGGGACACCAATCATCATGTTTTCAGGACACTCAATCAGCGTCATATCCCCTGTGATCTCTATAACGTCGGGTATATCCTAAGCTAGAAAAAGACAAACATTGACCACGTTAGAATGAGCAGGAAGTAAGTATTGTGAAAATGAGGCAATATATCGTCCATATTTGCGTGATATTGTCCTGTCGTGAACACTATGATTGCACTATGACCCCTTATTGGCCTGGTCAAAACGACAGGTGAAACTATGAACCCTATTGCGCCTGGTTCAAAACTAGTGGCCCTATGAACTCCTATTGCCTGGTCAAACTAGTGACACTATGAACCCTATGCCTGGTCAAAACTAGTGCACTATGACCCCTATTGCCTGGTCAAAACTTAGTCACATGAACCCTATTGGCCTGGTCAAAAACTAGGTGAACTATGACCCCTATTGGCCTGGTCAAAACTAATGTTGAACTAGTGAACCCTATTTGGCCTAAGGATCAAACCTAGTGCACTAGAAACCCTATTGGCCTGGTCAAAAACTAGTGCACTATGACCCGCTATTACCTGTGTTCAAAACTAGTGCCACATTGACCCAACCCCTATTGGCTCTGGTCAATATACTGAATTCGCACTAGTGAGAACCCTATTGGCCTGGTCTAATACACTAAGTGAACTATGACCCCTATATTGGCCTGGTCCATAAACTAGTTGCACTATGGGACGCCGCTATTGGCTGGGGCGTGGACAGAAAAACTAGTGCATATGAAGCGCCTATGTGGCCTGGGGTGCGAAAGACTAAGTGGGGTGTTTTAACACAACTATGAACCACCTAATGGTGGGGGGCTGGTGGTGGCAAAACTAGGCACTATGAAACCCTATTGGCCTGGTCAAACTAGTGCACTATGACCCCTTATTAGCCTCGTCAAAAACTAGTGCACTATGACCCCTATTGGCCTGGGCAAAACTAGTGGCACTATGAACCCTATGTGGCCGGTCAAAACTAGTGGAACTATGACCCCTATTGGCCTGCGTCCAAAACTAGATGCACTCATGACCCCTATTGCCGGGTCTCAAAACTAGTGCACATGAACGCCTATTGCTGCGTCAAAAGAAGGTAAAGTCTCGTGCACTAGACCCCTAGTGGCCTGGTCAAAACTATGTGCACTATGAACCCTATTGCCTGTCAAAACTATGAAATATGACCCCTATTAGCCTGGTCAAAACTAGTGCCACTATGGGACCCCTATTGGCCTAGGTCAAAAACTAAGTGCACTATGAAACCCTATTGCCTGCGCTCAAAACGAGGTGAACTATGAACGCCTATTGGCCGTGGTCGAAAAGCTTGTGCTATAATGACCCGCTTAATTGGCCTGAAGGTCAAAACATAGTGCACTATGAACCCTATTGGCCTGGTCAAAACTTAGTGGCACTATGAAACCCTATTGGCCTGGTCAGGAGAATAGAACTAGTGCACTAGTGTTACCCCTGATTGGCCTTGACTAGTCAAAAACTTAGATGGCAACCCACTAAATGAAGAGACCCTGATGTGGCACTGTTTCAAAACTAGTGCACTATGAACCCTATTGGCCTGTCAAAACTAGGACCCTATAACCCTACTAGTGAACATATAGCGAATAGGTGTAGCCATACTGGGACCGAGTCGGAGAATTCATCATTATCTGTATTTAGGAATGCGGCTCTGATCCTTCTCCGTCTATGAGTCAACACATCACATTTCCATTCCATCTACTGAGCAGGCTGCATCTAAACACGCATGACTCGAACCAGCTCGGATATGACGATATCTCCTACTTCTTCTCAAATTGGAGGGAAGATTAATCAATCAGAGAGGCATCCGAAAGATAGTGAGATCCATATGAAAGTACAAGAATGTTAGGGTAATATGAGTAGATGTCAAAAGAACTGTAATAAATCAGTGGTGTTGTGGAGCACTGACCCAGCCTGGCAGTGTGTGTTATGCATGCTCGGTGTGTCTGTATCTGTATGGCTGTGTGCCAAAGGCGAGGATGTGTGATGTTGGTTTTAGGACCCTCTCCGTTCCCCTGGAAACGATGAGAGGCTTTGCTAACGACCATCCAGGTATGTTTGCCTTCAATTTTGCACAGTCATCTGGAGCTTAGCTAGTGCTGGGTGAGGGATGTGGTTCATCTGGAGGCTAGGCTAGTACTGTGAGGGATGTGGTTCATCTGGGAACTATGCTAGGCTGGGTGAGGGGATGTGGTTCATCTGGTGCTAGGCTAGTTGGGGTGAGGGATCGTTGTTCATCTGGTGCTAGGGCTAGTTGCTGGTGTGAGGGGATGTGCGTTCATCTGGTGCTAGGCTATGCTGGGGAGGGATGTGGCTTCGATCTGGTGCTAGCTAGTGCTGAGGTGAGGGATGTGCGTTCATCTGGTGCTAAGGCTAGTGCGGAGTAGGGAGTGTTCACTCTCGGTGCTAGGCTAGTGCTGGGTTGAGGGGGGTGGTGGGTTCATCTGCAACTAGGCTAGTACTGGGTGAGGGATTGGCTCATCTGGTGCTAGGCTAGTACTGGGAGGGGTTCATCTGGGGGTTCCTAGGCTAGTACGGTGAGGGGATGTGGTTCATCTGGAAACTAGGGCGTACGGCTGGGTGAGGGGGATGTGCGTTCATCTGGAACGAGGCTAGTACTTGGTGAGGTGGATGTTTGGTTTCATCTGGAGGCTATAGCTAGTGCTGGTGCAGGGGGATGTGGTTCACCTGGAAACAGGCTAGTACTGGGTGAGGGAGGTGGTTCATCTGGTGCATAGGCTAGTACTGGGTGAGGGGGATGTGGTTCATCTGGTGCTAGGCAGGCTGGTGAGGGGATGTGGTTCATCTGGTGCTAGCAGTACTGGGTGAGGGGATGGTGGTTCATCTGGAGCTAGGGGCTTTAGATGCTGCGAGTGAGGCGGGATGTTGTTCTCCAGCCTATGGAGTATTGGGTTCGTTGGATATTTTTGGGAGTTGGTGGGTCGAGGGGATGGGCTGGGGGTACACTGGTCACATGCGCAGATGCAAATCCGGATCCACCCGTTGGCGATTTACATTCCTGGCAGCATCATGCACTGCCGCTCATGCAGGTCAACCTGCGCCTTTCTAAGGCCCAGAGAACTAGAGTCTGATGCAGCATACGGAGCGAGGAACCTGATCCTGCTGCATCTAGAGGCCTAGAGGACTAAGAGTCTGCTGCAGCCATTAAGGAGTTGAGGCCCTGAACCGCTGCATCTAAGGAGCCTAGAAGAACTAAGTCTGATTGCAGCCATTAAGGAGTGAGGCGCCTGAACCGTGCTGCCTGCTGCATCTAGAGGCCTAGAGAACTAGAGTCTGATGCAGCCATTAAGGAGTGAGGCCTGAACCTGCTGCATCTAGAGGCCTAGAGAACTAGAGTCTGATGCAGCCAATAAGGAGTGAGGCCTGAACCTGCTGCATCTAGAGGCCTAGAAAACTAGAGTCTGATGCAGCCATTAAGGAGTGAGGCCTGAACCTGCTGCATCTAGAGTCCTAGAGAACTAGAGTCTGATGCAGCCATTAAGGAGTGAGGCCTGATCCTGCTGCATCTAGAGGCCTAGAGAACTAGAGTCTGCTACAGCCTTATGGAGTGAGGCCTGATCCTGCTGCATCTAGAGGCCTAGAGAACTAGAGTCTGATGCAGCCATTAAGGAGTGAGGGCCTTGATCCTGCTGCATCTAGAGGCCTAGAGAACTAGAGTCTGATGCAGCCATTAAGGAGCGAGGCCTGATCCTGCTGCATCTAGAGGCCTAGAGAACTAGAGTCTGCTGCAGCCATTAAGGAGCGAGGCCTGATCCTGCTGCATCTAGAGGCCTAGAGGACTAGAGTCTGCTGCAGCCATTATGGATCGAGGCCTGAACCTGCTGCATCTAAAGGCCTAGAGGGCTGTAAGCCTAGATGTACCAGTCTGGGTTTTTACTTTACCTTCTACAGTGATATCATACAGGGGTTAGTTACAGTGCCTTGTGAAAGTATTCATCCCCCTTGGTGTTTTTCATATTTCTTTGCATTACAACCAGTAAAATAAAATACAAATAATTTGGATTTCATGTAATGGACTTACACAAAATATTCCAAATTCGTGAAGTAAAAAAAATAAAAAAAATTGTTTAAAAAGAAAATTACAAAAATAAAACTGAAAAGGGGTGCGTTCATATGTATTCACCCCCTTTGCTATGAAGCCCCTAAAAAAATATCTGGTTTAACCAATTAACTTCAGAATTCACATAATTAGTTAAATAAAGTCCACCTGTGTGCAATCTAAGTGGCACATGATCTGTCACATGATCTCAGTGTATATACACCAGTTCTGAAAGGCCCCAGAGTCTGCAACACCACTAAGCAAGGGGCACCACCAAGCAAGCGTCACCATGAAGACCAAGGAGCTCTCCAAACAGGTCAGAGACAAAGTTGTGGAGAAGTACAGATCAGGGTTGGGTTATAAAAAAATATCAGAAACTATGAACATCCCACGGAGCACCATTAAATCCATTATTAAAAAATGGAAAGAATATGGCACCACAACAAACCTGCCAAGAGAGGCCCGCCCACCAAAACTCACGGACCAGGCAAGGAGGGCATTAATCAGAGAGGCAACAAAGAGACCGAAGATAACCCTGAAGGAGCTGCAAGCTCCACAGTGGAGATTGGAATATCTGTCCATAGCACCACTTTAAGCCGTACACTCCACAGAGCTGGGCTTTACGGAACAGTGGCTAGAAAAAAGCCATTGCTTAAAGAAAAAATAAGCAAAAACATTTGGTGTTCGCCAAAAGGCATTTGGGAGACTCCCAAAACATATGGAAGAATGTACTCTGGTCAGATGAGACTAAAAATTAGCTTTTTTTCCATGAAGGAAAACGCTATGTCTGGCACAAACTCAACAACTCCCATCACTCCGAGAATACCATGTTATTCATCGTCAGGGACTGGGTAACTGGTCAGAATTGAAGGAATGATGGATGGCACTGAATACAGGGTAATTCTTGAGGGAAACCTGTTTCAGTCTTCCAGAGATTTGAGACTGGGACGGAGGTTCACCTTCCAGCAGAACAATGACCCTAAGCATAGTGCTAAAGAAACACTCAAGTTGTTTAAGGGGAAACATTTAAATGTCTTGGAATGGCCTAGTTAAAGCCCAGACCTCAATCCAATTGAGAATCTGTGGTATGACTTAAAGATTGCTGTACACCAGCGGAACCATCCAACTTGACGGAGCTGGAGCAGTTTTGCCTTGAAGAATGGGAAAAAAATCCCAGTGGCTAGATGTGCCAAGCTTATAGGACATACCACAACAGACTTGCAGCTGTAATTGCTGCAAAAAAAGTATTGACTTGGGGAGGGGGGAATAGTTATGCATGCTCAAGGTTTCAGTTTTTTCTGTCTTATTTCTTGTTCGTTTCACAAAGAAAATATTTTGCATCTTCAAAGTGATAGGCATGTTGTGTAAATCAAATGATACAGTCCCCTCCAAAAAAATCTATTTTAAATCGAGGTTGTAAGGCAACGAAACAGAACAAATATCACGGGGGGTGATGACTTTCAACAGACCACTGTATAACTTAACTCGTTTTTGAATGTGATACCGCCACCTCATTTGTGATAGTTTTACTCTTCTACTTGGCTCTCTCCTCTGTCTCACCAATCCTGCCCCTCTCACTCAAATAGCAGTTGTTTTCGCTTGACCACTAGATCATTTGCCAACCGTTTCACTCTTCAGTCTAAATGGTTGAAAAAGCAGCTGAAACAACATGTTGCAACAATGCAGCTTTTCCACTTTGCTTCATAATATAAATCCACAAGCGTTCCATAATTAAACCATTAGTTTGTATCTACTGTCTGCTAACAGCTAACTAGTTTCTCTTTTCTTAGCAAGTTGTTCATTAAATCCTTGTCAGCCACTAATGCTAATTGCTAGTCAACTGGCTAGCTAGCTAATACATGTACTAATTCAGGCCTAAATCAGGATGTTGTTTGTGCAAAGTTATCATAGTCTAATCAGAGAGGAATAAGCAAAGCTTGAATATGTTAGCTACAAGAAGTAAGAGAATACATTTAATGTAGCCCGAGATTATAGGGTCCCACTCCCTGGAAAAAGTGACCAATACTTTGGTTCCTACCTCTTTCATAATAACGGCTCCATAGAGAACTTATTAATATTCTAAGTCCTTCCTAATTCATTGAACGCCTCCTGGCTTTTTGTGCGTTGTTACATTCTAACTATAGAATAGAAAGTTAATTACATTTCCATGATTCTGACAGTTCACACAAGTGGTATGATATAAATCGAATCACAAGTGCAATATGTTGTAAAAATAAGACCTCGATTTTTTGCCCATATATGTGCAGCCCTGCGTGACAGTGTGGAAATGATCTCAAAATGAGATCAACTTTTGGTTGAAGTTGAATTGAACAGTATTAAACAATCAGAATGGAAACAGACCCATTGAAATAATTTAACTTGTGTTGTCAGCCATGGGTCATAATCTACTCAGACAGCACATTCAGAACTTCTATTACTCAACAAAAAAAATATGTGAAACATATTGTGACATGATATTTGGGCCGAATCGCCCAGCCGTATTCTGCAGTAATCCAGACTGCAGCTTTGACGACTAGGGGACTGGTGGACTAGAGGAAGACCTGACATGCAGTAGAACTGGAGGCAAGAACCTACTGCAGCCCATACCAGAGGAAGGACCTGCACCATGGGTTTAAACACCAGGGATGGTCTCTGGGTTTAACACCAGGGATGGTCTCTGGTTTAACACCAGGGATGGTCTTTAGGTTTAACACCAGGGATGGTCTCTGGGTTTAACTCCAGGATGGTTCTGGTTTAACACCCAGGGATGGTCTCTGGTTTACACCAGGGATGGTCTCTGGGTTTAACACCAGGATGGTCTCTGGGTTTAAACACAGGGATGGTCTCTGGGTTTAACACCAGGATGGTCTCTGGGTTTAACCCAGGGATGGTCTCTGGGTTAACCCAGGGATGGTCTCTGGGTTTAACTCCAGGGATGGTCTCTGGGTTTAACACCCAGGGATGGTCTCTGGGTTAACCAGGGATGGTCTCTGGGTTTAACACCAGGGATGGTCTCTGGGTTAACTCCAGGGATGGTCTCTGGGTTTAACTCCAGGGATGGTCTCTGGGTTTAACACCAGGATGGTCTCTGGGTTTAACTCCAGGGATGGTCTCTGGGTTTAACTCCAGGGATGGTCTCTGGGTTTAACACCAGGGAATGGTCTCTGGGTTTAACTCCAGGGATGGTCTCTGGGTTTAATCCAGGGAGGTCTCTGGGTTTAACTCCAGGGTGGTCTCTTGTTTAACTCCCAGGGATGGTCTCTCGGTTTAACCCAGGGATGGTCTCTGGGTTTAACCCAGGGATGGTTCTGGTTTTAACTCCAGGGATGGTTCTGGGTTTAACTCCAGGGATGTTCTCTGGGTTTAACTCCAGGGATGGTCTCTGGGTTTCAACACCAGGGATGGTCTCTGGGTTTAACTCAGGATGGTCTCTGCGGTTTTAACTCCAGGGATGGTCTCTGGGTTTAACTCCAGGGATGGTCTCTGGGTTTAAACTCCAGGGGATTGGTTCTCTGGGTTTAACTCCAGGGATGGTCTCTGGGTTTTAAACTCCAGGGAAGTCTCTGGGTTTAACAACAGGGACGGTCTCTGAGGCTTAAACCAGGGATGTGTCCCAAATGGCAAACTACCAGTAGATCAGTAGCATATGGATGGGGATTGGTTGTTACAGGGGATTGGACAGGGTCACGCTACAATGGCATGTTCCATAAAGGTCAGAGGATTACCAGAGGAGGATCTCTCTGATGCACCTAGGATCACAAATCCCCCCCCCCCCCCCCCCCCCCCCCCCCCCCCCCCCCCCCCCCCTTACTGTGTGTATGTGTGTATGCACCAGTGGTGTAAAGCCATTTAAATAGTACTTAAGTCGTTCTCTTTGGGTATCTGTACTTTAATATTTATATGTTTTGATAGCTTTTACTTTACTTCACTACATTCCTAAAGACAATAATGTACTTTTTACTCCATACATTTTCCTGACAATCAAAAAACTTGTTAAATTTCAAATGCTCAGGCAAGACAGTAATATGGTCCAATTCACACACCTATCGGTATAGCTTGTTGTCATCCCTACTGCCTCTGATCTGGTGGACTCACTAAAAACAAATAGTGGGTTTGTAAAGGATGTCTGAGTGTGGGAGTGTCCCCTGTCTGCCCCTAAAGTAAAAAATTTAAATTGTGCCGTCTGGTTGGCTTAATACAAGGAATTTGATCTTATAGCTTTTACTTGACAATTTACTTTTACTCAGTATGACAATTAAGCAAATTTTTTCCACCACTGTACTAATTACATTTAAAACCAGATACTTTTACTTGAGGAATTTTCCGTTAAGTTATTCTTTGCTTTTTTAGTGTGAATTATTTATTTTTTATCCACCACTGGCGTGGGCATACACGTGCGTGCGTCCTGTGCGTGTCTTTGTGTGCGTGTGTCCGGCTCCAGGCACCCCACTCCCATTCTTACATGCCCTTGGAATGTAGAAAGGGGTTTAGCTGCATGGTTTATTGTCTCGGGGGAGATATCATGCCCTACTAACCCTGCAGCCACAGGCACAGTTCCTCCCTCCGTCTTTCCCAACATCTCCTCCCACTTCTCAATTATTTCTCACCACTCCACAAGAGCTAGAGCTCTGTTTGTCAGCTAGAGAGACATCCTGAAAATCTATATGTTCACGTTCCGAACGGTTTGACCTAACAACTATTTATGACCGCTTATATGCTTAAATGGGAGGACTACTCCAAGACCAATGGTGTTCTCCGTTTTTCTCTATAACACAAGTATCAGTAGACTTCGTCCGAAGAGTCCGCGTTACCTGTCAATGTGCTAACTTTCTGTTTGGTAGCATTCCAAAACTGTTTGGGTTACAACTGTAATGGGACTTCACTGTGAAAGGGAGATTTCTCTCTCAAAGATGATGTTTCTCCTTTTGCTACTAGGACCAACAATGCTAATGGACTCGTCATAGAAGATATTCGGTACTCGTAAAGAAAACTAAAAATAGAAGTATAGTAGTCTTTGTTACTACCCCCAAAAAAGGTTTAAATACGTTTGTGTAAAAAAACAAATTCGTGTTTTCTTGTATATCGTCCTAGATTTCGAACAGACACTTCAAAAATCTTTTTCTTATGAATCATTTTTTGACGATTTTTTTTGCCATTGATGAATGTGTTTTTCAATGTGTTTCTATGGACTTAGTAGTAAAGGCCAAAATCAATTATTTTATCCCCCAAAAACATCTATATTTAGAGTCCTATAATCTAAATCAAATAGCTAAATGATCCATAGTATGACCTTCTTAAAACAATTCCATATGTCAGCTCAAACCCCCCAACATTTTAAACTATAAGCATGAATATGATTAAAATACTATATGCAAATCCTCAGCCGTAGTTAAAACAGGCAATATCTTCTCTGCTCCGTTCCAGGAATCACTAGAAGCAGAGACAAGGCAATCTCTGCTATACGTATTATCCATGGAACCGCTTGGTCCAGGGGAATTTCTTCAATGAAGGAAATAACACACATTTCCCTTAAAATCGACTGATCACTTAATCTCATTATACGCGCAGTATGATATTTTACTGTATCTAACAATGTATTCTCTTCAGCTCCCAAACACATTGAAGATCATAGATAAATTCAGCTTCATCTCAAGTAATATAATGAATCTAACCAAGTCAGTGCTACTCTCAAACACCCCCGATGGAGGACTTATCTCTAATTATGGAATCACAATCGTTGCTAGTAGATATACAGAACCAGGTCAAAGTTTTAGATACCTACTCATTCCGGGTTTTTCTTATTTTTTACTATTTCTACAGTGTAGAACTAAAAAGTTAAGACATCAAAACTATTGAATAACACATATGGAATCAAGTAGTAACTAAAAAACGTGTTAAACAAATGAAAATATATTTTATATTTGAGATTCTTTAAATAGCCACCCTTTGCCTTGATGACAGCTTTGCGCACTTTTTGGCATTCTTCTCAACCAGCTTCACCTGGGAATTATTTTCCAACAGTATTGAAGGAGTTCCCACATATGCTGAGCAACTTGTTGGCTGTTATTCCTTCACTTCTGCAGTCCAACTCATCCAAAACCATCTCAATTTGGGTTGAGGTGGGCGGGTGTGTGGAGGCCATGTCGAACTGATGCAGCACTCCCCATCCACTCTCCTTCTTGGTTCAATAACCCTTCACACATAGCTAGAAGGTGGGTGTGGTTTCACTTGTCCTGTTGAAAAAAACAAATGGCACATTTGGCATAATCAACACCATTTCATTCCCGGAAATGCTAGACCCACTCCAATTCGCATTCGGTCCA
This sequence comes from Salvelinus sp. IW2-2015, assembly GCF_002910315.2. NCBI lineage: Eukaryota > Metazoa > Chordata > Actinopteri > Salmoniformes > Salmonidae > Salvelinus > Salvelinus sp. IW2-2015. Next base: position 14,125 of record NW_019945988.1, read on the forward strand.
AACAGTATCCACCACAATGGACGGAGTTGAGAGAGTTCCATGTTTCTTGGGTCCACAGCCCGGCACCGGACCGTAAGTTGACTTATAAGGGTCTATATCTAGGTCTGCAGCTAAGGTCTGTGAATTGGTTCTGTATTCTAGGTCTGTATGGTGTCCTTTAGCTTAGGCTCGTTGTACTGGGTCTGTAGGCTAGGGTCTGTATTAGGATATTACCGATGTGTCTTGTACTGGTCTGTATCTTGGTCCTGAAGCTAGGTCTGTAACTAGGTTTCTTGTTACTTGCGATCATGTATCTAGGTCTGTGGCTGGGTCTGTAGCTAGTTTTTGTAACTATGTCTGTACTGGTTCTTCTGTAGCTAGGTCTGTGCTGGGTCTGTAGCAGTTTATTGTAGTATAGTAACTCGCGTTTCTGTAGTAGTTAGGGTCTGTACTGGTTCTGTATTTTACGGTCCTCTAGCTAGTTCTGAAACTTTGCTTAGCTGGTCTGTAGCTAGGTCTGTAACTGTAAAAAGTCAATGATCTTTTGTCCCCATGGTTTTCCCTTTTAACCCGTGTGACATGGCTGGTTCCCTTTATAACCCCATGATTGACATGGCTGGTTGTCCCTTTTAACCCTGATTGTGAAGTCCCTGATAACATGCGTCTTTGTTTGGGAAGCCGTAGACATTGGGACTCCACTTTGTTCGCTTTGCTCACTCTCTCTTTTGATGACTTACTGAGGTCGTAGCTGGTCTGTTTGTACACGTCCATGTTCCCTGTCACCATTTTACCGTGCGTTAATGCAGTGCTGTTCGCGGTTTTTCAGTTTTGCACGAATGTGCCTATTTAATCCACGTTTTATGTTTGGATATAACGCCAGTAAATAGCTTTATAAAACCCTGCTCAACATGTCCTGCATTGCTTCTGTTTATAGACGGTCACATCTATTTCCCATATGGAGCGGAAAGAATAGATCGATGAAGTAGATTCTGGAAATCCTCTGAGGATGATGTGGTACTGTTTAGCACATGACAGTCACTTCATGGACAGTCATCAAGCCCTAAGGAACAGACAGAAGGACACTCACTGTTCATAAGCAATTCAGTCTATGACTGCGGTGCAAACAATAACATCTACTACTTCTACTAATAAATTACTTATGTAAAGCATTAGTGTGTACTCCAGAGAGCATCATTAATAGATGGTTGAATCTGACATGAACAGACAGAAGACAGGGCTAGCGGAGACGCAAGCTCAGTGAATCAGAGGA
>NW_019945988.1:15398-23005 GCF_002910315.2 Salvelinus sp. IW2-2015
CATGGTCCTGGTCAAACAGTAGTACACTACCGCTATGCATGGGGGTCCTGGTCAACAGTAGTACACTACCCTATGGGTCCTATGTCAAAGTAGTGCCAACTAACCCTATGGGCTCCCTGTCAATAGTGGTACACTACCGCTAGGGGTCTGGTCAACAGTCAGTGCACTACACCTATTGGTCCTGGTCAAACAGTAGTACACTAACCCTAGTGGGTCCTGGTCAAACAGTAGTACACTACCCTAATGGGTCCTGGTCAACAGTAGTGCACTACCTCTTGGGTCCTGGTCAACAGTGGTACAGTACCCTATGGCGTCCTTGCGTCACAGTAGTACACTACCTATGGGTCCTGGTCAACAGTAGTCCACTTAACTATGGGTTCCTGGTCAACAGTAGTACACTACCGCCTATGGTCTGGTCAACAGTAGTGGCACTACCCTATGGGTCCTGGTCAACAGAGGTGCACTACCCTATGGGTCTGGTCAACAGTAGTACCTACCCTATGGGTCCCTGGTCAACAGTAGTGCACTACCCTATGGGTCGGTCAACAGTAAGTGCACTACCGTATGGTCCTGGTCAACAGTAGTACACGTACCGCTATGGGTCCTGGTCAACAGTAGTCCACTAACCCATAATGGTCCTGGTCAACAGTAGTACCACACTACCCTACTGGTTCCTGGTCAACCAGTAGTCACTACCCCTATGGGTCCTGGTCACAGTCGTGGCACTACCCTATGATCGCTGGTCAACCAGTAGTGCACTACCGCTATGGGTCCTGGTAACAGTAAGTGCACTACCCCATGGGTCTGGTCAACAGTAAGTACACTACCCTATGGCCGGCACAGTAGTTAACTACCGCTATTGCGTCCTGGTCAAAGGTAGTACACATACGTAAGGAAATAGGGGCCACTTGGGACTGAAGTTAATTGGAAATCAATCAGTCAATGCTTTGCAGCGACAATTCAATCATCATGTCTTCAGGAACTCAATCATCATGTCTTCAGGACACTCAATCATCATGTTTTCAGGACAACTCAATCAGCGTCATATCCCCTGATCTCTATAGTCATATCACTAGCTGAAAGAAACCATGAACCACTAGAATGACAGAGTATTGAAAATGGAGCGCAATATATCGTTCCATATGCTGTATGTCCTTGGACACTAGTGCACTACTGACCCCTATTGCCTGGTCAAAACGAGTAACTATGAACCCTATTGGCCTGGTCAAAACTAGTGCCCTATGAACCCTATGCCTGGTCAAAACTAGTGCACTATGAACCCTATTGGCCTGGTCAAAAACTAGTGCACTATGCCCTATTGGCCTGGTCAAAACTAGTGCAACTATGAAACCCTATTGGCCTGGTCAAAAAACGAGTGAACTATGACCCCTATTGGCCTGGTCAAAACTATTGAACTATGAACCCCTATTGGGCTGGTCAAAACTAGTGCACTATGAACCCTATTGGCCTGGTCAAAACTAGTGCACTAAGACCCCTATAGCTCTAGTCAAAATAGTTGCACTATGACCCCTATTGGCCTGGTCAAAACTAATGCACTATGACCTATTGGCCTGGTCAAAACTAGTGAACTTGACCCCTATTGCCTGGTCAAAACTAGTGCACTATGACCCCTATTGGCCTGGTCAAAACTAGTGCACTATGAACCCTATTGGCGTGGTCAAAACTAGTGCACTATGACCCCTATTGGCCTGGTCAAAACTAGTGCACTATGAACCCTATTGGCCTGGTCAAAACTAGTGCCACTATGACCCCTATTAGCCTGTCAAAACTAGTGCACTATGCCCACCCCATTGGCCTGGTCAAAACTAGTGCATATGAACCCTATTGGCCTGGTCAAAACTAGTGAAACTATGACCCCTATTGGCCTGGTCAAAACTAGTGGCACTACTGACACCCTATTTGGCCTGTCAAAACTAGTGCACTATGAACCTATTGGCCTGGTCAAAACTAGTGCTGACCACATTGCGCAAAAATCATAGAACCCTATTGTCCTGGTCAAAACTAGTGAATTATGACCCCTATTGGCCTGGTCAAAACTAGTGCACTATGACCCTATTGGCCTGGTCAAAACTAGTGCCACTATGAACCCTATTGGCCTGGTCAAAACGAGTGAACTATGAACCCTATTGGCCTGTTCAAAACTAGTGCACTATGACCCCTATTGCCTGGTCAAAACTAGTGACTATGAACCCTATGCCTGCGTCAAAACTAGTGCACTATGAAACCTATTGGCCTGGTCAAAACTAGTGCACTATGACCCCTATTGGCCTGGTTCAAAACTAGTGGCACTATGAACCCTATTGGCCTGGTCAAAAACTAGTGCACTATGAACCCTATTGGCCTGGTCAAAACAGTGCCCTATGAACCCTACTAAGTGAACTAATAGCGAATAGGGTGCCATATGCGGACCGAGTCGAGCATCATCATTATCTGTATATTAGGAATGCGGCTCTGATCCTTCTCCGTCTATGAGTCAACACATCACATTCCATTCCATCTACTGACAGGCTCAGTAAAGCACGCAGCTCGCAGCTCATGACATGATCTCTCTTCTCATTGGAGGGAAATAATCAACAGAAGGCTCCAAATAGAGTCCAATGAGACGAATGTTGGTATACTAGAGTAGATGTCAAAAGAACTGTAATAAATCAGTGGTGTTGGTGAAGCACTGACCCAGCTGCAGTGTGTGTATGCATGCTCGTGTGTCTGTATCTGTTATGGCTGTGTGCCAAAAGGGAGGATGTGTGATGTTGGTTTTAGGCCTCTCCGGTCCCCTGGAAACTATGAGAGTGCTTTTGTAACGACATCCAGGTATGTTTGCCTCTTCATTTTTGCACAGTTCATCTGGAGCTAGGCTAGTGCTGGGTGAGGGGGATGTGGTTCATCTGGAGCAGGCTTAGTACTGGGTGAGGGGATTGTGGTTCATCTGGAACTAGGCTATGTGCTGGGTGAGGGGATGTGGTTCACCTGGTGCTAGGCTAGTGCTGGGTGAGGGGGAGTTGGTTCATCTGGTGCTAGGCTAGTGCTGGGTGAGGGGGATGTGGGTTCATCTGGTGCTAGGCTAGTGCTGGGTGAGGGGGATGTGGTTCATCTGGTGCTAGGCTAGTGCTGGGTGAGGGGATGTGGTTCATCTGGTGCTAGGCAAGTGCGGGGTGAGGGGATGTGTTCATCTTGGTGCTAGGCTTAGTGCTGGGTGAGGGGGGTGTGGTTCATCTGCAACTATGGCTAGTACTGGGTGAGGGGGATGTGGTTCATCTGGTGCTAGGCTAGTACTGGGGTGGAGGGGTGTGCTGGTTCATTCTGGTGCTAGGCTGTACTGGTGAGGGGGATGTGGTTCATCTGAACTAGGCTAGTGCTGGGTGAGGGGATGTGGTTCATCTGGAACGAGGCTAGTTACTGGGTGAGGGGATGTTGGTTTCATTCGGAGCTAGGCTAGTGCTGGGTGAGGGGATGTGGTTCATCTGGAACTAGGCTAGTACTGGGGGGGGGATGTGGTTCATCTGGTGCTAGCTAGTACTGGTAGGGGGATGTGGTTCATCTGGTGCTAGGCTAGTGCTGGGTGAGGGGGATGTGTTTCATCTGGTGCTAGGCTTAAGTACTGGGTGAGGGGATGTGGTTCATCTGGAGCTAGGCTAGTGCTGGGTGAGGGGATGTTGTTCTCCAGCCTATGGAGTATTGGGGTGCGGTTGGATATTTTTGGGAGTTGGTGGGGAGGATGGGCTGGGGGTACATGGTCACATGCGCAGATGCAAATCGTAGATCACCCCGTTGGCGATTTACATTCCTGCAGCATCATGCACTGCCCTCATTCAGGTCAGACCTGCTGCTTCTAGAGGCCCAGAGAACTAGAGTCTGATGCAGCCATTACGGAGCACGGCCTGATCCTGCTGCATCTAGGAGCCTAGAGGACTAGAGTCTGCTGCAGCCATTAAGGAGTGAGGCCTGAACCTGCTGCATCTAGAGGCCTAGAGAACTAGAGTCGATGCAGCCATTAAGGAGTGAGGCCTGAACCTGCTGCATCTAGAGGCCTGAGAACTAGAGTCTGATGCAGCCATTAAGGAGTGAGGCCTGAACCTGCTGCATCTAGAGGCCTAGAGAAACTAGAGTCTGATGCAGCCAATAAGGAGTGAGGCCTGAACCTGCTGCATCTAGAGGCCTAGAAAACTAGAGTCTGATGCAGCCATTAAGGAGTGAGGCCTGAACCTGCGCATCTAGAGTCCTAGAGAACTAGAGTCTGATGCAGCCATTAAGGAGTGAGGCCTGATCCTGCTGCATCTAGAGGCCTAGAGGAACTAGAGTCTGCTACAGCCTATGGAGTGAGGCCTGATCCTGCTGCATCTAGAGGCCTAGAGAACTAGAGTCTGATGCAGCCATAAGGAGCGAGGCCTGATCCTGCTGCATCTAGAGCCTAAGGACTAGAGTCTTCTGCAGCCATTATGGATCGAGGCCTGAACCTGCTGCATCTAAGAGGCCTAGAGGCATGTAAGCCTAGATGGTACCAGTCTGGGTTTTTACTTTACCTTCTACAGTGATATCATACAGGGGTTAGTTACAGTGCCTTGAAAAGTATTCATCCCCTTGGTGTTTTTCATATTTCTTTGCATTACAACCTGTAAAATACATTTATTTTTCTGGGCTTTTTGCCTCCAAAAAAATCTATTTTAAATCGAGGTTGTAAGGCAACGAAACAGAACAAATATCTCGGGGGGTGATGACTTTCAACAGACCACTGTATAACTGGTTTTTTGAATGTGATACGCCACCTCATTTGTGATAGTTTTACTCTTCTACTTGGCTCTCTCCCTGTCTCACCAATCCCTGCCCCCTCTCACTCAAATAGCAGTTGTTTTCGCTTGACCACTAGATCATTTGCCAACCGTTTCACTCTTCAGTCTAAATGGTTGAAAAAGCAGCTGAAACAACATGTTGACAACAATGCAGCTTTTCCACTTTGCTTCATAATATAAATCCACAAGCGTTCCATAATTAAACCATTAGTTTGTATCTACTGTCTGCTAACAGCTAACTAGTTTCTCTTTTCTTAGCAAGTTGTTCAATTAAATCCTTGTCAGCCACTAATGCTAATTGCTAGTCAACTGGCTAGCTAGCTAATACATGTACTAATTCAGGCCTAAATCAGGATGTTGTTTGTGCAAAGTTATCATAGTCTAAATCAGAGAGGAATAAGCAAAGCTTGAATATGTTAGCTACAAGAAGTAAGAGAATACATTTAATGTAGCCCGAGATTATAGGGTCCCACTCCCCTGGAAAAAAGTGACCAATACTTTGGTTCCTACTCTTTCATAATAACGGCTCCATAGAGAACTTATTAATATTCTAWGTCCTTCCTAATTCATTGAACGCCTCCTGGCTTTTTGTGCGTTGTTACATTCTAACTATAGAAWTAGAAAGTTAATTACATTTCCATGATTCTGACAGTTCACACAAGTGGTATGATATAAATCGAATCACAAGTGCAATATGTTGTAAAAATAAGACCTCGATTTTTTMGCCCATATATGTGCAGCCCTGCGTGACAGTGTGGAAATGATCTCAAAATGAGATCAACTTTTGGTTGAAGTTGAATTGAACAGTATTAAACAATCAGAATGGAAACAGACCCATTGAAATAATTTAACTTGTGTTGTCAGCCATGGGTCATAATCTACTCAGACAGCACATTCAGAACTTCTATTACTCAACAAAAAAAATATGTGAAACATATTGTGACATGATATTTGGGCCGAATCGCCCAGCCGTATTCTGCAGTAATCCAGACTGCAGCTTGACGACTAGGGGACTGGTGGACTAGAGGAAGACCTGAACATGCAGTAGAACTGGAGGCAAGAACCTACTGCAGCCCCATACCAGAGGAAGAGAGAGGAAGACCTGACCATGGGTTTAACACCAGGGATGGTCTCTGGGTTAACTCCAGGGATGGTCTCTGGGTTTAACTCCAGGGATGGTCTCTGGGTTTAAACACCAGGGATGGTCTCTGGGTTTAACACCAGGGATGGTCTCTGGTTTAACACCAGGATGTCTCTAGGTTTAACACCAGGATGGTCTCTGGGTTAGGATGTTTTAACACCAGGGATGGTCTCTGGTACACAGGCATGGTTCTGGGTTAACACCAGGATGGTCTCTGGGTTTAACACCAGGGATGGTCCTGGTTTAACTCCAGGATGGTCTCTGGGTTTAACACCAGGGATGGTCTCTGGGTTTAACTCCAGGGATGGTCTCTGGGTTTAACACCAGGGATGGTCTCTGGGTTTAACACCAGGGATGGTCTCTGGTTTAACACCAGGGATGGTCTCTGTTAACACCAGGGATGGTCTCTGGGTTTAACACCAGGGATGGTCTCTGGTTTACTCAGGATGGTCTCTGGGTTAACACCAGGGATGGTCTCTGGTTTAACTCCAGGGATGGTCTCTGGGAACACCAGGGATGGCTCTGGGTTTAACTCCAGGGATGGTCTCTGGGATTAACACCAGAGGGTCTCTGGGATTAACACCAGGATGGGCTCTGGGTTAACACCAGGATGGTCTCTGGGTTTAACACCAGGGATGGTCTCTGGGTTTAACACCAGGGATGGTCTCTGGGTTTAACACCAGGGATGGTCTCTGGGTTTAACACCAGGGATGGTCTCTGGTTTTAACACCAGGACGTCTCTGGGTTTAACTCCAGGGATGGTCTCTGGTTTAACACCAGGGATGTCTCTGGGTTTAACACCAGGGATGGTCTCGGGTTTAACTCCAGGGATGGTCTCTAGGTTTAACACCAGGATGGTCTCTGGGTTTAACACCAGGGATGGTCTTGGGTTTACCAGGATGTCCTGGGTTTAACTCCAGGGATGTCTCTGGTTAACACCAGGGATTGGTCTCTGGGTTTAACTCAGGGAAGGTCTCTGGTTTAACACCAGGGATGGTTCTCTGGGTTTAACTCCAGGGATGGTCTCTGGGTTTAAACACCAGGGACGTTCTCTGGGTTTAACTCCAGGATGGTCTCTGGGTTAACACCAGGGATGGTTCTCTGGGTTTAACTCCAGGGATGGTCTCTGGGTTTAACTCCAGGATGGTCTCTGGGTTTAACTCCAGTGGATGGTGTCTGGGTTTAACACCAGGGATGGTCTCTGGGTTTAAACCAGGATGGTCTCTGGTTTAACTCCAGGATGGTCTCTGGGTTTAACCCAGGGATGGTCTCTGGGTTTAACACAGGGATGGTCTCTGGGTTTAACTCCAGGGATGTATCTGGGGTTAACTCCAGGGATGGTCTTCTGGGTTTAACACCAGGATGGTCTCTGGGTTTAACTCCAGGGATGGTCTCTGGGTTAACACCAGGGATGTGTCCCAAATGGCAACACTAACAGTAGATCAGTAGCATATGGATGGGGATTGGTTGTTACAGGGGATTGACAGGTCACGCTACAGTCATTGTTCCATAAAGGTCAGAGGATTACCAGAGGAGGATCTCTCTGTGCACCTAGGATCACCAACCCCCCCCACCCCCCCCCCCCCCCCCCCCCCCCCCCCCCCCCCCCCCCCCCCCCCCCATTACTGTGTGTATGTGTGTATGCACCAGTGGTGTAA
>NW_019945988.1:23030-36465 GCF_002910315.2 Salvelinus sp. IW2-2015
TATGTCTGGTTCCATTGAACCTAGCGCTAGTGGCTGGGTGAGGGGATGGTGGTCTCATCCTGGAACGAGGCTAGTACTTGGGTGAGGGGGATGTTGGTTTCATCTGAGCTAGGCTAGTGCTGGGTAGAGGGGATGTGGTTCATCTGGAACTAGGCTAGTACTGGGTGAGGGGATGTGGTTCATCATCTGTGCTAGGCTAGTACTGGGTGAGGGGGATGTGGTTCATCTGGTGCTAGGCTAGTGCTGGGTGAGGGGGATATGTGTTCATCTGGTGCTAGGCTAGTACTGGGTGAGGGGATGTGTTCTCTGGAGCTAGGCTAGTGCTGGGTGAGGGGATGTTTTCCCAGCCTATGGAGTATTGGGTGCGGTTGGATATTTTTGGGAGTTGGTGGGGAGGGATGGCTGGGGGTACATGGTCACATGCGCAGATGCAAATCGTAGATCACCCCGGTTGGCGATTTACATTCCTGCAGCATCATGCACTGCCCTCATTCAGGTCAGACCTGCTGCTTCTAGAGGCCCAGAGAACTAGAGTCTGATGCAGCCATTACGGAGCGAGGGCTGATCCTGCTGCATCTAGAGGCCTAGAGGACTAGAGTCTGCTGCAGCCATTAAGGAGTGAGGCCTGAACCTGCTGCATCTAGAGGCCTAGAGAACTAGAGTCTGATGCAGCCATTAAGGAGTGAGGCCTGAACCTGCTGCATCTAGAGGCCTAGAGAACTAGAGTCTGATGCAGCCATTAAGGAGTGAGGCCTGAACCTGCTGCATCTAGAGGCCTAGAGAAACTAGAGTCTGATGCAGCCAATAAGGAGTGAGGCCTGAACCTGCTGCATCTAGAGGCCTAAAGAAACTAGAGTCTGATGCAGCCATTAAGGAGTGAGGCCTGAACCTGCTGCATCTAGAGTCCTAGAGAACTAGAGTCTGATGCAGCCATTAAGGAGTGAGGCCTGATCCTGCTGCATCTAGAGGCCTAGAGAAACTAGAGTCTGCTACAGCCTTATGGAGTGAGGCCTGATCCTGCTGCATCTAGAGGCCTAGAGAACTAGAGTCTGATGCAGCCATTAAGGAGCGAGGCCTGATCCTGCTGCATCTAGAGGCCTAGAGGACTAGAGTCTTCTGCAGCCATTATGGATCGAGGCCTGAACCTGCTGCATCTAGAGGCCTAGAGGCATGTAAGCCTAGATGGTACCAGTCTGGGTTTTACTTACCTTCTACAGTGATATCATACAGGGGTTAGTTACAGTGCCTTGTAAAAAGTATTCATCCCCCTTGGGTGTTTTCATATTTCTTTGCATTACAACCTGTAAAATACATTTATTTTTCTGGGCTTTTTGCTCCAAAAAAATCTATTTTAAATCGAGGTTGTAAGCAACGAAACAGAACAAATATCTCGGGGGGTGATGACTTTCAACAGACCACTGTATAACTGGTTTTTTGAATGTGATACGCCACCTCATTTGTGATAGTTTTACTCTTACTTGGCTCTCTCCCTCTGTCTCACCAATCCTGCCCCTCTCACTCAAATAGCAGTTGTTTTCGGCTTGACCACTAGATCATTTGCCAACCGTTTCACTCTTCAGTCAAATGGTTGAAAAAGCAGCTGAAACAACATGTTGCAACAATGCAGCTTTTCCACTTTGCTTCATAATATAAATCCACAAGCTTCCATAATTAAACCATTAGTTTGTATCTACTGTCTGCTAACAGCTAACTAGTTTCTCTTTTCTTAGCAAGTTGTTCAATTAAATCTTGTCAGCCACTAATGCTAATTGCTAGTCAACTGGCTAGCTAGCTAATACATGTACTAATTCAGGCCTAAATCAGGAGTTGTTTGTGCAAAGTTATCATAGTCTAAATCAGAGAGGAATAACAAGCTTGAATATGTTAGCTACAAGAAGTAAGAGAATACATTTAATGTAGCCCGAGATTATAGGGTCCCACTCCCCTGGAAAAAAGTGACCAATACTTTGGTTCCTACTCTTTCATAATAACGGCTCCATAGAGAACTTATTAATATTCTATGTCCTTCCTAATTCATTGAACGCCTCCTGGCTTTTTGTGCGTTGTTACATTCTAACTATAGAAATAGAAAGTTAATTACATTTCCATGATTCTGACAGTTCACACAAGTGGTATGATATAAATCGAATCACAAGTGCAATATGTTGTAAAAATAAGACCTCGATTTTTTGCCCATATATGTGCAGCCCTGCGTGACAGTGGGGAAATGATCTCAAAATGAGATCAACTTTTGGTTGAAGTTGAATTGAACAGTATTAAACAATCAGAATGGAAACAGACCCATTGAAATAATTTAACTTGTGTGTGTCAGCCATGGGTCATAATCTACTCAGACAGCACATTCAGAACTTCTATTACTCAACAAAAAAATATGTGAAACATATTGTGACATGATATTTGGGCCGAATCGCCCAGCCGTATTCTGCAGTAATCCAGACTGCAGCTTGACGACTAGGGGACTGGTGGACTAGAGGAAGACCTGAACATGCAGTAGAACTGGAGGCAAGAAACCTACTGCAGCCCCATACCAGAGGAAGACCTGACCATGGGTTTAACACCAGGGATGGTCTCTGGGTTTAACTCCAGGGATGGTCTCTGGGTTTAACTCCAGGGATGTCTCTGGGTTTAACACCAGGGATGGTCTCTGGGTTTACACAGGATGTTCTGGTTAACACCAGGGATGGTCTCTAGGTTTAACACCAGGATGGTCTCTGGGTTTAACACCAGGGATGGTCTCTGGGTTTAACACCAGGATGGTCTCTGGGTTTAACACCAGGGATGGTCTCTGGGTTTAACACCAGGGATGGTCTCGGGTAACACCAGGATGGCTGGTTTAACTCCAGGATGGTCTCTGGGTTTAACACCAGGGATGGTCTCTGGGTTTAACTCCAGGGATGGTCTCTGGGTTTAACACCAGGGATGGTCTCTGGGTTTAACACCAGGATGGTCTCTGGGTTAACACCAGGGATGGTCTCTGGTAACACCAGGGATGGTCTCTGGGTTTAACACCAGGGATGGTCTCTGGTTTTAACTCCAGGGATGGTCTCTGGGTTTAACACCAGGGATGGTCTCTGGGTTTAACTCCAGGGATGGTCTCTGGGTTTCACCAGGAGTTCGGGTTTAACTCCAGGGATGGTCTCTGGATTAACACCAGGATGGTCTCTGGGATTAACACCAGGATGGTCTCTGTTTAACACCAGGGGATGTCTCTGGGTTTAACACCAGGGATGGTCTCTGGGTTTAACACCAGGGATGGTCTCTGGGTTTAACACCAGGGATGGTCTCTGGGTTTAACACCAGGGATGGTCTCTGGTTTAACACCAGACGTTCTCTGGGTTTAACTCCAGGGATGGTCTCTGGGTTTAACACCAGGGATGTCTCTGGGTTTAACACCAGGGATGGTCTCTGGTTTAACTCCAGGGATGGTCTCTAGTTTAACACCCAGGATGGTTCTCTGGGGTTAACACCAGGGATGGTCTCTGGGTTTAACACCAGGGATGGTCTCTGGGTTTAACTCCAGGGATGGTCTCTGGGTTTAACACCAGGGATGGTCTCTGGGTTTAACTCCAGGGAGGTCTCTGGGGTTAACACCAGGGATGGTCTCTGGGTTTAACTCCAGGGATGGTCTCTGGTTTAACACCAGGGACGTTCTGGGTTAACTCCAGGGATGTCTCTGGGTTTAACACCAGGGATGGTCTCTGGGTTTAACTCCAGGGATGGTCTTCTGGGTTTAACTCCAGGGATGGTCTCTGGGTTTAAACTCCAGTGATGGTTGTCTGGGTTTAACACCAGGGATGGTCTCTGGGTTTTAAAACCAGGATGGTCTCTGGGTTTAACTCCAGGGATGGTCTCTGGGTTTAACACCAGGGGATGGTTCTGGGGTTTAACACCAGGGATGGTCTCTGGTTAACTCCAGGGATGTATCTGGGTTTAACTCCAGGGATGGTCTCTGGGTTTAAACACCAGGATGGTCTCTGGGTTTAAACTCCAGGGATGGTTCTCTGGGGTAACCACCAGGGGATGTGTCCCAAATGGCAAAAACACTACCAGTAGATCAGTAGCATATGGATGGGGATTTGTTGTACCAGGGGATTGGACAGGGTCACGCTACATGCATGTTCCATAAAGGTCAGAGGATTACCAGAGGAGGACTCTTCTGATTGCACCTAGGATCACACCCACCCCCCCCCCCCCCCCGGGACGAGTGGCACGCCCCCAGCGGGCGTCTGACGGGCGTTGTCATCCTAGGTGCCATTTCAGAGAGACTCCTCCTCAATCCGGTAATCCTCGTGACTTTATGGAACATGCACTTGTTAGCGTCACCCTCCCCAACCTGTAACAACAAACATAGCGAAGGAGTCCGAGAGGGCCACGGGAGACCCGACAGGGACCAACGCCCCACTCCCCCCCCCCCCCCCCCCCCCCCCCCCCCCCCCCCCCCCCCCCCCCCCCCCCCCCCCCCCCCCCCCCCCCCCCCCCCCCCCCCCCCCCCCCCCCCCCCCCCCCCCCCCCCCCCCCCCCCCCCCCCCCCCCCCCCCCCCCCCCCCCCCCCCCCCCCCCCCCCCCCCCCCCCCACCCCCCCCCCCCCCCCCCCCCCCCCCCCCCCCCCCCCCCCCCCCCCCCGCCCCCCCCCCCCCCCCCCCCCCCCCCCCCCCCCCCCCCCCCCCACTACTGTGTGTATGTGTGTATGCACCAGTGGTGTAAAGCCATTTAAATAGTACTTAAGTCGTTCTCTTTGGGTATCTGTACTTTAATATTTATATGTTTGATAGCTTTTACTTTACTTCACTACATTCCTAAAGACAATAATGTACTTTTTACTCCATACATTTTCCCTGACAATCAAAAGTACTTGTTAAATTTCAAATGCTCAGGCAAGACAGTAATATGGTCCAATTCACACACCTATCGGTATAGCTTGTTGTCATCCCTACTGCCTCTGATCTGGTGGACTCACTAAAAACAAATAGTGMGTTTGTAAAGGATGTCTGAMTGTGGGAGTGTSCCCCTGTCTGCCCCTAAAGTAAAAKATTTAAATTGTGCCGTCTGGTTGGCTTAATACAAGGAATTTGATCTATAGCTTTTACTTGTACAATTTACTTTTACTCAAGTATGACAATTAAGCAAATTTTTCCACCACTGTACTAASTACATTTAAAACCAGATACTTTTACTTGAGGAATTTTCCGTTAAGTTATCTTTGCTTTTTTAGTGTGAATTATTTTATTTTTTATCCACCACTGGCGTGGGCATACACGTGCGTGCGTCCGTGCGTGTCTTTGTGTGCGTGTGTCCGGCTCCAGCACGCCCACTCCCATGTCTTACATGCCCTGGAAATGTAGAAAGGGGTGTAGCTGCATGGTTTATTGTCTCGGGGGAGATATCATGCCTACTAACCCTGCAGCCACAGGCACAGTTCCTCCCTCCGTCTTTCCCAACATCTCCTCCCACTCTCAATATTTCTCACCATCTCCACAGAGCTAGAGCTGTGTTTGTCAGCTAGAGAGACATCCTGAAAATCTATATGTTCACGTCCGAACGGTTTGACCTAKACAACTATTATGACCGCTATATGTAAATGGGAGACTCTCCAAGACAATGGTGTTCTCCGTTTTTCTCTATAACKACAAGTATCAGTAGACTCGTCCGAAGTCGGTACCTGTCAATGTGCTAACTTCTGTTTGGTAGCATCCAAACTGTTTGGGTTACAAACTAATGGGACTCCACTGTGGAAAGAGGAGATTCTCTCCAAGATGATGGTGTTCTCCGTTTTGCTCTAGGACCCAACAAGTGTCATGGGACTCGTCTGAAGGTATCGGTACCGGTAAAGACAAACAAATAGAAGTATGAAGGTAGTTTTGTACTACCCCCAAAAAAGGTTTAAATACCGTTTGTGTAAAAAAACAAATTTTTGTTATTTGTATATTCCTAGATTTCGGACAGACACTTCAAAATCTTGTTCTTTAGTGAATCATTTTTTTTGACGATCCTTTTTTCCATTGGGATGAATGTGTTTTCAATGTGTTTCTATGGACTTAGTAGTAAAAGGCCAAAATCAATATTTTATCCCCCAAAAACATCAATTTAAGAGTCCCTATAAATTCTAAATCAAATAGCTAAATGATCCATAGTATGACCTTCTTAAACAACTTCCATAGGTCAGCTCAAACCCCCAACATTTTAAACTATGAAGCTTGAATATTGATAAAATACTATATGCAAATCCTCAGCCGTAGTTTTTAAAACAGGCAATATCTTCTCTGCTTCCGTCCTAGATTTCGAACAGACACTTCAAATCTTGTTTCTTATGATCATTTTTTTGACGATCTTTTTTTGCCATTGATGAATGTGCTTTTTCAATGTGTTTCTATGGACTTAGTAGTAAAGCCAAAATCAATATTTTATCCCCCAAAAACATCTATATTTTAAGAGTCCTATAATCTAAATCAAATAGCTAAATGATCCATAGTATGACTTCTTTAAAAACAATCCCATATGTCAAGCTCAGAAACCCCCACATTTTAAAACTATGAAGCATGAATATGATAAAAATACTATATGCAAATCCTCAGCCGTAGTTAAAACAGCAATATCTTCTCTGCTCCGTTCAGAATCACTAGAAGCAGCAGACAAGGCAATCTCTGCATACGATTTATCCATGGAACCGGCTGGTCCAGGGGAATTCTTCAATTCGAAAGGAATAAACACACATTTCCCTAAAATCGACTGATCACTTAATCTCATTATACGCAGATGATATACTGTATCTAACAATGTATCTCTTCGCTCCCAAACACATTGAAGATCATAGATAAATCAGCTTCATCTCAAGTATATTATGAAATCTAACCAAGTCAGGCTACTCTCAACACCCCCGATGGAGGACTTCATCTCTACTTATGGAAATCACAATCGTTGCTAGTAGATATACAGAACCAGTCAAGTAGAACCTACTCATTCCGGGGCTTTTGTTTTTTTCACTTATTTTTACTATTTTCTACAGTGTAGAATAAAAGTTAAGACATCAAAACTATGAAATAACACATATGGAATCAAGTAGTAACTAAAAAAGTGTTAAACAAATGAAAATATATTTTATATTTGAGATTCTTTAAATAGCCACCCTTTGCCTTGATGACAGCTTTGCGCACTTTTGGCATTCTCTCAACCAGCTTCACCTGGAATTATTTTCCAACAGTATTGAAGGAGTTCCCACATATGCTGAGCACTTGTTGGCTGTTATTCCTTCACTCTGCAGTCCAACTCATCCAAAACCATCTCATTTGGGTTGAGGTGGGCGGGTGATTGTGGAGGCCATGTCTACTGATGCAGCACTCCATCACTCTCCTTCTTGGTCAAATAACCCTTACARAGCTTAGAGGTGTGTTGGTTCATTGTCCTGTTGAAAAACAAATGGCACATTTGGCATATCAACACCATCATCCCGGAAATGCTAGACCCACTCCAATTCGCATTCGGTCCAAACAGATCCACACATGACGGGTTGAGAGTTCCATGTTTCTTGGTGTCCACATGCTCGGCATCCGACCGTAAGGTGCTTATAAGGGTCTATATCTAGGTCTGCAGCTAGGTCTGTATTGGTTCTGTATCTAGGTCTGTACTGGGTCTTTAGCTAGGTCTGTACTGGGTCTGTAGCTGGGTCTGTATTAGGTATACCGATGTGTCTGTACTGGGTCTGTATCTTGGTCTGAAGCTAGGTCTGTAACTAGGTCTGTACTGCGTCTGTATCTAGGTCTGTGCTGGGTCTGTAGCTAGTTTTGTAACTATGTCTGTACTGGTTCTGTAGCTAGGTCTGTGCTGGGTCTGTAGCTAGTTTTGTAGGTATATACTGGTTCTGTAGGTAGGTCTGTACTGGTTCTGTATTTAGGTCTCTAGCTAGGTCTGAACTGGGTCTGTAGCTAGGTCTGTAGCTAGGTCTGTACTGTAAAAAGTATGATCTTTGTCCCCATGGTTTTCCCTTTATAACCCGTGATGACATGGCTGGTTTTCCCTTTATAACCCYTGATGACATGGCTGGTTTTCCCTTTATAACCCGTGATTGTCTGAAGTCCCTGATACATGCGTCTTGTGTCTGAGCCGTAGAATTGGGACTCCACTTTGTTGCTTTGCCTCTTTGATTGACTTACTGAGGTCGTAGCTGGTCTGTTTGTACACGTCCATGTTCCCTGTCACCATACCGTGGTTAAATGCAGTGGTTCGCGTTTTCAGTTTTGCACGAATGTTGCCATTAATCCACGGTTTTATGTTTGGATATAACAGCCAGTAGCTTTATAAAACCTCAACATGTCCTGCATTGTTCTGTTTACAGACGGTCACATCTATTTCCCATATGGAGCAGGAAGAGATAGATCATGAAGTAGATTTCTGAGAAATCCTCTGAGATGATGTGGTTACTGTTAGCACATGACAGTCATCATGACAGTCATCTTCAGGCCCTAAGGAACAGACAGAAGACATCCACTGTTCATAAGCAATTCAGTCTATATGACTGGGTGCAAACAATAACATCTACTACTTCTACTAATAATTACTTATGTAAAGCATTAGTGTTACTCCAGAGAAGCATCAGAATAGATGAGTTGAATCTGACATGAAACAAGACAGAAGACAGGGCTAGCGGAGACTGCAGCTCAGTGAATCAGAGAATCATTACTACACAACTCAGTGATCAGAGGAATCATTTACTAAACAACTCAATGAGGGGGGGGAATCATTACTAACACTCATGAAGAGGGGGAATCATTACTAAACCAACTCAATGAGGAGGGGAATCATTTACTAAACCAACTCAATGAGATGGGAAATCATTACCAAACCAACTCAGTGAGAGAGGGGAAATCTTACCAAACCAACTCAATGAGAGGGGAATCTTACCAAACCAGTCATTGAATCAGAGGGGGAATCTTTACTAAACCACTCAATGAGATGGGAATCATTACCAACCAACTCAATGAGAGGGGAATCATTACCCAAAACCAAGTCATTGAATCAGAGGGGATCATTACTAAACCAACTCAGTGAGATGGGAATCATTACTACACCAACTTCAGTGAGAGGGGATCATTACCAAACCAAGTCATTGAATCAGAGGGGGAATCATTCCTAAACCAAACTCAATGAGAGGGGAATCATTACCAAACCAAGTCATTGAATCAGAGGGGAATCATTCCTACACAAATCAGTGAGATGGGGAATCATTACTAAACCAACTCATTAATCAGAGGGGGAATCATTACTAAACCAACTCATTGAACACTATTATTTAGGAACAATGTTAGGTTAGTGTTAGGGAATGATACGTTAGGAACAATGTTAGGTTAGTGTTAGGAATAATGTTGGGTTAGTGTAAGGCAATGATAAGTATAGGAACAATGTTAGCTTAGTGTTAGGAATGATAAGTTAGGGAATGATAAGTTAGGAACAATGTTAGCTTAGTGTTAGGCCTGAGGAAAGGACCAAGGACGTCGGTCAATGGCGGCCTTAAAAAAATATGTTCTAACAAAGTGTATATTGTCAAATCTGGCATATTTTATGTATTCTGAAAGGCCAAAAACATTTACTTCAATTGATTTTGATATATTTGGCTGTGTTTGCTGCATAATATTTAGAAGTTGTCCTTTTCAGATTTAGAAAAAAATCCTCTAAATGCTGTTTGTATAAGCTGGTAGCATAGCTAGCATATAGCAATCAGTGGTGTAGTTTTAAGCAATTTTAATGTGTAATGCAGTTGAATTGGTGACATAAACCAATTTAAAAGTTAAGTCAAATCTTATATTATATACTAAA
Organism: Salvelinus sp. IW2-2015; assembly: GCF_002910315.2. Classification (NCBI taxonomy): domain Eukaryota; kingdom Metazoa; phylum Chordata; class Actinopteri; order Salmoniformes; family Salmonidae; genus Salvelinus; species Salvelinus sp. IW2-2015. The sequence continues at coordinate 32,859 of NW_019945988.1, forward strand.
AAATAAATCACCACAGCTGTGTGTCGCCGCATCGTCCCGTAACCGTGGAAAGAGAGGAGACCAAGGCGCAGCGTATACAACTACAATACATCTTCCTTTTAATATATAACCGAAGACGAAACGAAGACATGCAAAACTATACAAAACATAAACGTGAAACCAAACCGTAACAGTCCCATGTGGCACACAAACCACTGACACAGGAACAAATCACCACACAAACATACCAAAAAGAACATGGCTGCCTAAATATGGTTCCCAATCAGAGACAACGATAAACACCTGCCTCTAATATGAGAACCAATCTAGGCAACCATAGAACTTACATAAACACCTTTAATGACACAAACCCCATAACTCTACAAAAAAAACCTTAGACATACAAACACCCAAGACGAGACAAAACACACAAACCACCCTCGTCACACCTGACCTAACTAAATAATAAAGAGAACAAAGGTCAGGGCTGTGACACTGTGATGGATACAGGAAGTTTTTGCTGCAATTGTATAAATGCCTACAGATAATTTGTTCATTCTACATGGTGGGATCTTTTTTGTAAATAAATACAGGATATGCAATATATTATACAAAAGTATGGGACACCCCTTCAAATTAGTGGATTCGGCTGGCATTTCAGCCACACCCGAATACTGACAGGTGATATACTATCGCAACACACAGCTTTGCAATCTCCATGGTCAAACATCGGCAGTAGAATGGCCTGACTGAAGAGCTCAGTGACTTTTAACGTGGCACCGTCATAGGATGCCATCTTTCCAACTAGTTAGTTCGTCCAATGTTTGCCCTGCTAGAGCTGCCCTGGTCAACTGTAAGGGGTTTTATTGTGAAGTGGAAACGTCTAGGAGCGTCAACAGAACGGGACCGCCAAGTGCTGAAGCTCGTAGAGTGTGTGTGTCGGTTCAAACACTCACTACCGAGTTCCAAACTGCCTCTGGAAGCAACGTCAGCATAACTGTTCGTTCGAATGGGTTTCCCTGGTCAAGCAGCCGCACACAAGCCTAAGATCACCATGTGCAACGCCAAGCATCGGCTGAAGAGGTGTAAAGCTCACTGCCATTGGACTCTGGAGAAGTGGAAAACGTGTTCTCTGGAGTGATGAATCACGCTTCACCATCTGGCAGTTTGACGGACGAATCTGGGTTTGGCGGATGCCAGGAGAACACGGCCTGCCCGAATGCATAGTGACAACTGTAAAGTTTGGTGGAGGAGGAATAATGGTCCGGGGCTGTTTTTCATGGTTCGGGCCAAGGGGATTCGGGCCAAGGGGCCACTGTATATACAGTGGGGAGAACAAGTATTTGATACACTGCCGATTTTGCAGGTTTTCCTACTTACAAAGCATGTAGAGGTCTGTAATTTTTATCATAGGTACACTTCAACTGTGAGAGACGGAATCTAAAACAAAAATCCAGAAAATCACATTGTATGATTTTCAAGTAATTAATTAGCATTTTATTGCATGACATAAGTATTTGAAAACCTACCAACCAGTAAGAATTCCGGCTCTCACAGACCTGTTAGTTTTTCTTTAAGAAGCCCTTCTGTTCTCCACTCATTACCTGTATTAACACCACCTGTTTGAACTCGTTACCTGTATAAAAGACACCTGTCCACACACTCAATCAAACAGACTCCAACCTCTCCACAATGGCCAAGACCAGAGAGCTGTGTAAGGACATCAGGGATAAAATTGAAAGGACGGAGGGACAGGGCGTGGGGACAGGATGGAGGGACAGGGCAACGGGACAGGGCAACAGGACAGGGCAACAGGACAGGGCGGGGGGACAGGACGGAGGTTGTTAACCTTAACTGGGGGTTGTGCTGCCCCCACTGATGGGGTGCATGTGCTTGGTTGAAGATATTCTGCAGAATCCCTCTAGTGGCTCAGGCCAGAGAGAAGGAGGAAGCAGGAGTGAGAAGAGGGAGCAGAAACATAGAGGGAAGAGAAAGATAACGTGTTAGAGAGATAAGGCAGGAAGTAGGAGGGAGAGAAGGAGGGAAAGKGGAAGATAAAGTGTTAGAGAGATAATTCAGGAAGCAGGAAGTTCATTTTAGTTCCCTGCAGCTGCTGAGAGATAGGGAGAGAGAGAGATGGAGAGGGAGTGAAAGACATAAAGATACCCTGGTAATCAGAGTTCTCACAGAACATCAAGGTATGAGAAGGAGGGAATGAGATGGAGGGTAAATTTAATGCTGAAGATATTTGGAGAGGAGGAGAAGAGATGGAGGGTACAGGGATGCCTTGCTGGAGATGTWTGGAGAGGAGGAGAAGAGATGGAATGGTCTTTTGTTTCTCGCCCATTTCTATAAGGTTTTAAACTGGCTTACAGAGCTATACTGCGGCACTGTACAGACATCTGATAATAAACCCACATTTTATAATCCATTTGAGCTACTTATTTATTTGGCAACAGTTCTATTTCAGATTAAAGGGGTGTGTGTTTAAAAGAACAAGAATCTGACACAAAGACTTTCAGTTGTGGGATGTTTCAAGCACATAGCGACTAAGGACTTAGGTATTGTAGCAGCAATGTGGTGTGTTAACTATACCACGCTGTGTGTGTGTGTGTGTGTATTCATTCCTATGGGTGTGTATGTGTTGTGGTAGTACTACTAAGCATATAGCATTGTTTTAAGATAGTCAATACCAATGATAATTTAGCTATTTGATTTTGAATTTTAAGACCCCTTGAAGTATAAAAGATATAAAAAAAAAAATTGTGAGGAAAAGTATTTTATGCCTTACTGCTATTAGCATATACAAACACATTAATAACAGAATTTTCAGGTCCAGGATTCCTCCACTCCTGGGCATGTCTGCTGGTCACTTGGTGGTGGGATCTTCTGTCACGCTCGTGAAAGATGGATTGGACCAAGGTGCGCGTGGTAGGCGTACATTTACTTTTATTTTAAATGACACCAAAAACAACAAAATACCAAACGAACGTAAAGCTACATGCAGTGTAGAAAGCAACTACACACAAACAAGATCCCACAAACTAAGGTGGGAAAAAGGGCTGCCTAAGTTATGTCCCAATCAGAGACAACGCAGATTGGAAACCATACCGGCCAACAACAGAGAAATAGAAAACATAGATTTGCCCCACCAAGTCACACCCGAACTGACCAAATAGAGAAATAAAAAGGCTCTCTAAGGTCAGGGCGTGACATAATGGCCGAAAGCTCAACCCTCTAAGGTCGATGTCCGCGCCCCCGCTTTAATCTATTAGTATAATAACTAATGTCGATTTAGCTCAATTTGACAATATATTATCATTTTCATTCTATCATTATCAAAATCATCATGAAGGTATAAAAAAACGTATTGTGTAACTCAATGATTTTATTAAACTTCCGACGCCGACAAGATGGCCGCCTCGCTTCGCGTTCCTAGGAAAACTATGCCAATATTTTAAATGATTTGAATATGAACTGACGTGCAGGAGTGCTAAACAGTTAGCATTGACAACACGTGGCCGACTTAAAATAACCCAAAGCATGGGTTGCTGTCATACCTTCTCCACAGACAACTTTACGAGCGTAAGACAAGACTGAATATGTAAACGGTGCTATAATTTGGTGA
>NW_019945988.1:36586-45892 GCF_002910315.2 Salvelinus sp. IW2-2015
CCTTCTCCTCTACCGACATCTTCCCAGTGCTGGCACTTTTCCTTCAACCTTGGAATTTCTACCCCGCAGCTTTTTTTATACGCATCTCATTATTACATGCATCAAAAAGACAGCCTTGTCAAGGGGTCGTCCAGGAGCTGACTGCAATGTGCAATAACAAGAAAAACAATCTCCCCATACTCTATGCTGTGAACCCTCCGAGATGTAGGCAGTCACAGTCGGCCAGAACCGATAGAAAAGAAAAGGATGGGATTATGAACATGAGGGTACAGGTTGTAAGGAGTCATAAGTATAGTTTCAGTTTTGTTTCTAACGCGTTGGACAGCTGAAGGATGTGTTACAGTGATACCCCGTTTCGTGCCTCTGTGCTGAACCCCTTGGAGATGCTGCAACACGCATCAGAGGCATGAAGGTTGAGGGAAGGTAAATATGCCTGATTGGCTACATGACAAACCTGGACGCAGTTCCATAATTATTCCTGACAGGAGACACGGGTGTAAAGATATGTTCTGTCATTATACCCATGGTATAGGACACTTCGAGCTGAGCCCTGTTCGTGATATAGGACTATAAGAATCAATCCCACTCAGTTTGACTTGAAGAATAACGTGATATAGCACTACGCTCAATATCGTCGCTATGTCAAGCCTTATGACAATCTCGACATAAGATGAAGAATATGTGATTGAAAACTCGAAACTTGCACACAACACACTGTGTACCACTCAGCACCTATACAGGTCACATGGTATTTATCTAGCAAGTGCATAACTCTAAATTAGGGAATGTTCATTGATGGTTTCCCGCCATTATCTATCTATCAACCACCATTACACCGATACCCGTCATTTGTTCACACGCAACAGACAGGCCGTTCCATCTACTTTAATTATTTGTCTACAATGGGACGCAGGAGAGACCACACTTAATCACAGCTAGCAACGCAGACTACTCACTCTCTACTAGATGTACGACACATCGGCTGATCAGTAGTGTGCAGTGCTGATCGAGCTAGGCTAACTACAGCTAGCGAAGAGTCTCACGATACATCAGTGCATCGCACTGAGTACTACGCACTGCACATCTACGTACACAGTTCAGCAGTGTGTGTGTGGTGTGTGTGTGTGTGTGTGTCGTGTGGGTACGATGCGACTGTGCCATGATTGTGCTGATCATGTAGTGTGTGTATAAGGATTGTCATAACTTTGGGTCGCTTTGGGCTTGGGTGCAGAGTTTCCCTTCTGCTTGTTCTTTTGAATATGTTTTCATGCACCAAGATAAGGGGCGAGGGGGGGCGGCCATGAATGCACAGGGGTAGTATGTGAAAGAGTTTAACCCAGACATGAAGAAATACGATGGCTTGGGTTGATGGGGAAAGACAGGGTTTGGGGACATTACCAAGTTAAAAGGGATATTTAAACATAGTATAACAAATGTTCTCATCTATTAGCTCGTCCTAAACCCTCTTATGCCCCCATATGTTTAATGTTCTAATATGCACGTGGAATCCAGTTTTGTAAAGTGTTTCCAAATATATTTTTCATGACAGATGTTCTTTCTCGAAGAGAACGGGGATACGAAGAGGAAAAAATGTAGAATGGTACAATAATAATCAAAAGGACAATTTACTTCTGTTCACTGCCAAAGGATGGCCAAGAGACACCAACAACATTTGAAAGCGGAGAGCCTTTTGAGCTTTTTTTACAAGACAGGTGAATGGACCATGTGTCAAAAATCAGCTGCTCGCTACCGAGACTTACGTTAGTTCAGCTCTCTACCATAAAGGGAGGAAGATGATTAGACAAGGAAACTAAATGAAGACACTGAGATCAAACAGTCTGTAATATTAATACATAAAGCAGGTGATTTACAGACCATTGCATCCCCCCTGTCAGTGTGTGTGTGTGTGTGATGTCGGTGTGTTGTGTGTGTGTTGTGTGTGTGGTGGTGTGTGTGTGGTTGTGTGTTGTGTGTGTGTGTGTGTGTGTGTGTGTGTTGAAGCAGCGCATGTTCTTTCACAGCATGCGGCTGTCTTTAATAAGTAATAACGGACAGATGCACATTTCAACACTCCTTACGAGTATGCTTACTAGGTATTTGGTTGAACCCATGTAGACGAGTAAAATATTGTCATCATGTGATACCAATACATAAGATGCCCCCATACCTGTAAACACTGCTTATGATTTGCTGTTCACAAATTGGTGGTGTAGTAAGCATGTTGAATGTGTGTCTGTCTATGTCGAGGGGCACGCCAATACCACCCTTCAGTCCGCAGTATAAGCACTTGCGATTATTGAGACTCGCCAGAGGAGTTGAAAGAGTCTTGGCATGTTTGGAGTCTTGGAGCTTGCTTCAGCCATGATTGCTCATTTTTGGAACACGAGTTCACAATGCTGCCGCTTTGATTTGGGCTTGCACAAGAAAAACCCTCAAGCAGAAACAAAAAAAAGAAGTTTCACACTGCCGCAAACCTGTATCTTGCTATTTCCTCTAAACATTCTCATTGTACTGTATTGGCTAGTGCCTATTGCGAAATAAAAAGTGACAATGTCACAACATGTGGAGAGATACATTTATTTAACGTTTACCTTAATTATTGGCAATCATTATTTCAGCTACTTTATTCGTTTTTGATTTGATCTACGTGCCCTGTAGTATTTTTGTGTTTTAAAACCATTTGTATTGCATGTTGAATTGCTAAAGTATCTTGTTGTGCATTTTATAATGAACGTGCTCATCGACATCAAAAGAGCAGCTGCAAGAGTTTTTACAAAATGATGTAGCAATATCAATCTCACCCGCTCTATTGTGAGGATTGGTAAATGGCCATTTGACATTAAATGATTTTGAAGAACTAGTAAGTTGATTGTAGCTGCTGTGCGCACTACGCAGCGAAGAATCGCCCATCCGCCTGAGGTCAAATTACGCTTGAACGTATTTCCTCTGTTCGTGCTTCGGGATTGAAGTTTTCCATTTCATTCGAAGCGAAATTAATAGTAGATTGTGATCAGAGAAGGTACTTATTTTCATAACACGTTCTTGTTGTAGCTAGATTGTTATTACAGGCACCGCCGTTCAATTTTATATGCTCTGTTTATTTAATAGCGCTATAAATGTTTGTACGTTTTTTTTTTGTAATTCTTCTGTTGGAACTTAAAATATCGCTGAATGATGAGCTGCAGTGAAAACGCGGGTGTGTAAACGAGAGAGGGAAACATGAAAGATCGGGTGCGGCATGAGTCGGAGAGCGAGAAGAGAAGAAAGGTAATTCATAGCGTTATTCTCCCTTAGGTCTGGCAAACTAGACACAGTGACTCTTTCTCTGAGAACTCTTATGTTCAAATGCGGTGATGCTTTGGGTCATTTTGAAAGCTGGAAAGCTGCAGTTTGTCTATGTAGCTACACATCAGCCTGCAATGGATTTCTGGTTTTATTGTGTTTTTCCCCTTCATTCACCTACAATGGAGCAATCGCTGTAACACAGCTTTATCGTTACGATAGGCCCGTACACTGTTTTTCGCTTTCAGTCTTACAGTTTAGACATGGTGTAGACTGCTACAATAAACTGAATTTGGAAATCGCCGTGAAGGCTTGAAATATTGATTTAGACACGTTGCAGGTGTCAAAAGTCCCCTATATTTAGGATTTTCAAAATGTTTTTCCAAGTCATGGACTCCCTCAAAATCAATAATAATCTTGCTCCATAAATTTGGTCATTGGGGGGGGTGGGTGGCCCGTGAGTGGAACTGCAGTGTGTTCTGATCCCGTGGAGTTTGGAGGGAGAGCAGTTTCTGGCTGGTGTGGGAGTGTACAATTCTAATGCAAGGGTAATTAATTATAGGCTCCATCTGAAACGCAAGGACTATGATCACTGGCTGCTGGTTTGTCCTGGGATGTCTGTTAAGAAACAATGAATAGTACGGCATTGACCTGGCTGTTTTGTGTAGAAAATAATGATTGCAGAATGAAATAGTTGATCAAAGTAACGGTGTGACATTTTGGGGACATACCAGCTTTAGAGGTAAGGTAGCAGACCCCAACTGCTGAAGAGGCCTGCCTGTGATTAGGGTGAGTGTGGTTTCTGGTCTGGATGTACTGTGTTTGGGGTTTCTGCATGAGTAACTAGAATGGAGAGAAAATAGAGGAAAAGTAAAGGCTGTTCTGTCTCCAGCCTCCTAGCTACCTACTGCTGGTCCATGCAGATGCTCCTGCTCAGGCTCATCCAGACCTCCCAGCTAGCCCTACTGCTGGTCCCCTGCAAGACGCTCTGCTCCCACGGCATCATCCAGACCATCACGCTAGCTACCATACCTACTATGCTGTAACCCATGCAAGTACTGCTCTGCTCAGGGCTTCATCCAGACCTCCCTTAAAGTCTACCCCTAAAGCTTGTACCATGCAGAACTGCTCTGCTCGATGCGACTCATCCGAGACCTCCTTAGCTACCCTACTCGCTGTCCCCCATGCAGACTTGCCCTCTGCCTCAGCTCAATCCAGACCCTCCCTAGCTACCCCTAATCTGCTGGTCCCAATAGCAGAACTGGAGCAGATGCCTCAGGGGGCTCATCCGAGACCTACCCTTAGCTACCCCTAACGGAAACTGCGGGATATGTACCCATGCAGACCTGGGCAACTGCTAGCTAGCCTCATCAGAACCGGTCCCTAGCTACCCCTACCTGCTGGTCCCATGCAGACTGACTCTGCTCAGTGCTCATCCAGACCTCGAGCGTAGCCCCTACGTCTGGTCCCATGCAGACTGATGCTCAGGCTCATCCAGACCGTCCCTATTATGCTACCCTACTGCATGGTTATTCCCAATGAGACTTGCTCTGCTCAAGGCTCATCCAGACCTCCCTAGCTATCCCTACCTTGCTGGTCCCATAGGCAGACTGCTCTGGCTCAGGGCTCATGACCCAGACCTCTCCAGTACCCTACTGCTGGGCCGCCATGGCAGACTGCTCTGCTCAGGCTCATCCAGATCACCTGCTAGCTTGAGCCCTAAGCTGGCTGGGCCCCAATCGCAGACTGCTCACTGCGCAGGTGGTGGGCTCATCCAGACCTCCTCTTAGCTACCCCTACTTCGCTGGTCCCATGCGAGCACTGCTTGCTCAGATTCATACCAGCCCTTCCTTAGCCTACCCCTACTGCTATGGGAGACAGGCCCTGCAGACTGCCTCTGCTCCAGAGCTGCCTACCAGACTCCTTAGCTACTCCTATACTGGCTGGGACCATGCAGAACTTGAGCTCTGTCAGGCTCATCCAGACCTCCTTAGCTACCCCTACTTGCTGGGCCATGCATACTGCTCTGCTCCAGTACTCATCCAGACTCTCCCTTAAGCTAACCCCTACTGGCTCAGGGCCCATGCCAGAGCTGCTGCTGCTCAGGCTCACATCCAGACCTCCTTAGCTACCCCTACTGCTTGGGGACCCATGACAAGAACATGCTACTGCTCAGGCTTGAAACTGGACCCAATATAAATAGTCCGTAATAGTCCTAAACACTTCAAGCCAGCCACCCATCTGGCACTCTGAGGCAGGCTAGAGCAATCACTTCAAAAGTTCTTTTGAACACACTTTCAATATAAGTAATGTATGAACCACAGGATCTGTCTCTCCAAGTCACGTCAGTCCCAGCATGCTCCCCTAGCCTTTGGCCGCTCCGCCACCAGTACTGTCCAATGGGCCACATGTGTTTTGGATCATGTCTGACAGCACAGAAATACTATGTAGGCGAACGTTGGTTCCTCCTGTTTATGATGCAAGAGCTGAGAGAAGCTGAGCCATGATGACCAAGATGGAGCGAGAAGGCTTTCCCACCGCTGGCCCGCAGGTAGGGGTGTAGGCAGCATAGAACGCCACACCACACAACACACACGACAGCACACACCACACACACCACACGACACCAGCGCACACACACACACCACACACACACACCACACAACGACAAACAACACCACACACACAATTGCGCCACACACACACACCATGGCCATGTTTCACAACACACACACACATACAGCACAACACCACCACAGGTCATCAGAGAAGCAGACTTCAGACCTAGCTAACTGGTGTTTCATAGCTTCCTCTTTAGACAAATAAATAAAGGATGAATGGGGAACGAGGACGGGGTAGTTGTAATGGTAAAATGGCTGGAAAACCACAGAACAGTTCCAAATTTGAGTAAGCTGCATTAATCCAGTGGCTTGTTTATAGGGCAGGGACACGTGCTAGATGGATTCAGTTAATCATCATGATGGTATACTATATGACTCGGAGATATGAGGGGGCAATATATGCTCGTATTTCTCATAAGTGAGTGTGTTTGTATTAGACTCACGTACAGTGAGTTTTTCCCCCTGTAATTTTAGTTCTACGTTTAGTGAGGCAAGGCCTTTAGTATTATCATGAAGGCATACACTGAACATAAAACTCGCCAAACCGTCATTCGAAAAAGCGCCAGAACTCCCACAATTTACCAATCTAATACAATGTGCAGCAGCACAAAGGAGAGTGGCATTACACCCATGTTTCTTAGAGCAGCACTGTCTAGCATGTTTTGTCATGACCCTGCATCAACTAAAAAGCCCTAACTAATTAAAGGGCCTATTGTAATAGTTTTACCCCTTGTGATCAAAACGCGATGTGTTGTTTTCACAACTTAATGTCAAGCAGGTTATTGTATAAAGGAATCATTCATGGTTGAAACATGTCTAATTATTTTCATATGAAATAAAGGTATATGTCACTTATTTTATATAACACGTCCTGTGTTGAAACTGAATATAAAGGGAATTCGACCCTCAAATCCATACTTCCTTTTGACGATAGCTGCTTGTCTATGTGGATGCACGTGTAAGAGAGTTGTGTGACTGGAGAAAGAAAAGAGGAAAAAGTGGAAATATTTTCACGGAGGAGGATGTCAGGCGGCTAAGTAATTGACACCACAATAGGGTCAGCATGTATTTGTTTTGCTGAGGTCCTGGCTTGAATGGCCGATGTAACCACCGCTCCAGATCAGCCTCATTGTGTTTCCTCTAGGTTGTGGAGCTAGTGCTTGTTCTGAGGGGATTTTCGATCGCTCAACGACGTCAAGGAATCAAATGTTTATTCGCTAGAGTCGTTTTCCCTTGTTCAATGAACCAACTACGAAAAGGTAAAAGCTGATTTATGTGGCCACACATCCAGACATAGGTATAATTCAATCCCCCCACAAAATGTTACCGGAAATGATGCGGTGAATTAGTGTTAAGGTAAAACCGATTTATTGTATGGCGCTAACTGCCGGAGGTGTGCTTGTCCATGTGCAGCTCTGTTGGTTTTAGCCAGGAGGGGTGTCCATTCACACTAATTTTCCGCACGCTTATCCCCCTGCCTCCAGTGCAGGATGCATCTCCCCCCCCCTCTTACATTCATCCGCTAACTTCCATTCGGGTAAGACCATGCTAAGTTCTATTAATGAGCCAATAACCTGGAGAAATCAGTGTTGGGTAGACTGGCCCATAAAACAACGCAATCAGGAATACATAGGAGTCGGCAGATAGAGAAGATAGATTTACAATCGCGGGCCTGGGGGAATTTGTTAGTTGAGGAGGTAAGATGAGAGAGATAGTATTATACATCCGGGCCTGGGGACAGGTTTGTGGAGATGGAGAGGGATTTGATTTACAATCCGGGCCTAGGGGGATAGGAAGGGAAGTGGAGAGCTAGATTTACATCCGGTGCTGGCGGAGGAGGGAGATGCGAGAAGAATAGATTCTACATCCGGGCCTGGGGAAAGGAGGGAGATGGAGAGATAGAATTTACATCCGGCGCCTGGGGCAGAGGGAGATGGAGAGATATGATCTTAAACATCCGGGCCTCGGGGAAGGAGGGAGATGGAGAGATAAGATTTACATTCCGGGCCTATGGGGAAGGAGGGAGATGGAGAGATAGATTTACATCCGGGCCTGGGGAAGGAGGGAGATGGAGAGATAGATTTACATCCGGGCCTGGGGAAGGAGGGAGATGGAGAGAGAGAGGACATTTCTCCACTCCTCACTGCATGGCTCTCCCTCCCTGACTCCGTCAGACCCCTCCAGCACGGCCCGGTCCGTCTGGCTGAAAAAAGGTTCCCTGGTAAAATACGTCTTTTGCTGTGGCTGATAATAGTACCATTACACTAATGGAGAGATCTGATGAAGGAACAGCCAGACATAAGGCCTGCTTTATTACCAGAGGGGGCCATTTCRTCCCTGCATTCCTAATGGCCTGAGTGTATCACCCTGTATTGATTAGGCCATCATGCTGCTAATCCAACACAGAATTACTTATCGCTGTTGAGGTGTCGATCCGGCTCCTGACTCGGCCCCCTGGAGCCCCCTGGCCCTCGGCCTCTTGTGACTGCATGGGGACCGGCACTAACCCACCGTGGAGGCTGTTTATCCAGCTGTTGATTTAGGGCCGGGCAGGGATGATGACCGGGAGMTCTTCATTGGTTGGAGGGCTGGCCAGCTCAATGTGGGTGGGGACTGCTTTGTTGAGGGTGAGGAAGAGGAGGGTCTGCTTACGGAGAGGAGGGAAATTAAGTCAACAGCTTTGCTCTCATTTAATTAAGGAGCAGGGAATGATCTGGTTCCTCCCTCTTTATGGCCCTGTTGGTCACTGTGGAGCAGTGAAGGGAAAGCTGAGTGATGAGCCTGCTTGGTGTTGTCCTGGGTAATTGAGCTGTGCTGTAAATAAGAGCAGGCAGCTCCATCCAGATCCTCTATCTAGTGTCATCAGCACCACTGTCTCTTCACCATGAGGGAGACAGAGAGACAGAGAGCCGGAGCCCAGTACTGCTGCTCCTGATGATGATGARGATGGTCTGGCCTGATTACAGTCTCATGTCCCCTCTTTCATACGTCTTAACCACTGACAGCTAGGGCCTTCGTGCTTGAGGTGGCTGGAGATGAAATGCAGAAGATTTGTTTCAACAGTATCCTCTCCAGCCCAGTGACACAGRCAAAACAGAGCTAGGCTACATGTAGAATTGAAACAATATGTGCGTTATTGACTATGAGTATGATTGAGAATGCTGCTGATCCATGCTATTACCATTACAAATGGAAAGGAGGCCAGGCAGCACAGAACGACCTGCTCAAGGCTTGTGACCMGTCATATCCTTGTTGGCCCCTCAGTAACTTAGCCCCTCTTAACCATTAGACTCCTCAGGCAATAGAAGGTATGGCATTTCCATGTCAGCATATCGCCTCTGCCCTCCCCAACCGGGCGTCACCTCTGGCCTCAGCTAATCAAAGAGTTTACCTTCAGGGGAGC
>NW_019945989.1:0-957 GCF_002910315.2 Salvelinus sp. IW2-2015
TACAGCACCACAATGGCTACTCCACCCATGCTCTACCAAGGTTTTACAGCACACAGCTTTGACCTACTACAGTAGCTATAATGGTATTGTACTTCAAACAATAAGACATTATCCCATTCCATTACCTTTTCAAGCTTTTTTGTTATTACATGAAAAACCTACAAGACCATATGGCTTGATTGAGCTGTTTTGTCTTGTAGTAACGTGGGGCCTGCCTGTATTTCCTTAAACCTAAATATATATTTATATAAATATATATTTCATAACATCATTTTGGTCAGTAGGTGCAACTACTCCAAGGGAACAACTACTCCAAGTCTGAGCGAGTGACTTCACCGATTGAAACGCTATTAGCACGCACCACCGCTAACTAGCACGCACCACCGCTAACTGGCACGCACCACCGCTAACTAGCACGCACCACCGCTAACTAGCACGCACCACCGCTAACTAGCACGCACCACCGCTAACTAGCTATCCACTTCACATCGGTTACATATATAGTCGTTGCATAAGTATTCAGCCCCTTGGTTGCGTAATTAAAATAAACTAAATTAGTTCAGATGTTCTTATTTGTGTTCTCATTACATACGAGTGTCAAGGACCACAGTTTACACCGATGACTTCAGCCATGTGAAAAACCTTCCATAGCAAATGTAGCTTTTATGTAAATTAAATGTAATTTTATGTAATGTAAATATAGCTTTTTGAAACACCTCTCTCTCCTTCCGAACCCTTTCGCTCTTGCAGCCCAGTCGTTCATGCAGAGCATCACCAGCCCTCTCTTCATCCTCTCTCTGGTCACCATGTCCATCACTAAGCTCCGTCTCATCTTCTACATGGGAGCCATGAACAACATCCTGGAGGACCTCAGTGATGGAGACCTCAACACTGGTGAGTACTGCTGCTAGGGCTGGGTGAGCCATGAACAACATCCTGGAGACCTCAACACTGGTG
>NW_019945989.1:982-9044 GCF_002910315.2 Salvelinus sp. IW2-2015
CACTACCCAGACAGTAACAACAGTGGTTAAAATGTTCAGTCTCTAACCCAGACAGTAACCAGGTTAAAATGTCAGCTCTAACCCAGACAGTAACAGGGTTAAATGTTCAGTCTCTACTACCCAGACAGAAACCAGGGTAAATGTTCAGTCTCTACTACCCAGACAGTAACCAGGTTAAATGTTCAGTCTCTAACCCAGACGTCTAAGAGTTTGAGATATACAAAAGCATCTCTACTACCCAGACAGTAACTAGGGTTAAATGTTCAGCTTCAACCACAAGTAACTAGGGTAAATGTTCAGTCTCTATACCCAGACAGTAACTAGGGTTAAATGTTCAGTCTCTACTACCCAGACATAACCAGGGTTAATGTTCAGTCTCTAACCCAGACAGTAACCAGGTTAAATGTTCAGTCTCTACTACCCAGACAGTACTAGGGTTAAATGTCAGTCTCTAAACCCAGACAGTAACTAGGGTTAAATGTTCAGTCTCTACTACCCAGACAGTAACTAGGGTTAAATGTTCAGTCTCTACTACCCAGACAGTAACCAGGGTTAAATGTTCAGTCTCTAACCCAGACAGTAACTAGGGTTTAAATGTTCAGTCTCTACTACCCAGACAGTAACTAGGGTTAAATGTTCAGTCTCTACTACCCAGACAGTAAACCAGGGTTAAATGTTCAGTTACTACTACCCAGACAGTAACCAGGGTTAAATGTTCAGTCTCTTAACCCAGACAGTAACTAGGGTTAATGTTCAGTCTCTACGACCCAGAAACAGAACTAGGGTTAAATGTTCAGTCTCACTACCCAGACAGTAACCAGGGTTAAATGTTCAGCTCTACTACCCAGACAGTAACTAAGGGTTAAATGTTCAGTCTCTTACTACCTCAGACAGTAACCAGGGTTTAAATGTTCAGTCTCTAACCCAGACAGTAACTAGGGTTAAATGTTCAATCTCTACTACTCAGACAGTAACAAGGGTTAAATGTTCAGTCTCTACTACTCAGACAGTAACAAGGGTTAAATGTTCAGCCTCTAACCCAGACAGTAACTAAGGGTTAAATGTTCAGTCTCTACTACCCAGACAGTATCTAGGTTAAATGTTCAGTCTCTACTACCCAGACAGTAAACTATGGTTAAATGTCAGTCTCTAACCCAGACAGTAAACCTAGGGTCAAATGTCAGTCTCTACTACCCAGACAGTAACTAGGGTTAAATGTTCAGTCTCTACTACCCAGACAGTAACTAGGGTTAAATGTTCAGTCTCTAACCCAGACAGTAACTAGGGTCAAATGTTCAGTCTCTACTACCCAGACAGTAACTAGGTAAATGTTCAGTCTCTACTACTCAGACAGTAACTTAGGGTTAAATGTTCAGTCTCTACTACCCAGGACAGTAACTAGGGTTAAGTTCAGTCCATTACTCAGACAGTAATAGGGTTAAATGTTCAGTCTCTACTAACCAAGACAGTAACTAGGGTTAAAATGTTCAGCTCTAACCCAGACATAACTAGGGTTAAATGTTTCAGTCTCTAACCCAGACAGTAACTAGGGTAAAGTTCAGTCTCTAACCCAGACAGTAACTAGGGTTAAATGTGTCAGTCTCTATACCCAGACAGTTAAACCAGGGTTAAATGTTCAGTCTCTAACCCAGACAGTAACCAGGGTTAAATGTTCAGTGCTCTAACCCAGACAGTAACTAGGTTAAATGTTCAGTCTCTACTTACCCAGACAGTAACCAGGTTAAATGTTCATCTCTAACCCAGACAGTAACCAGGGTTAAATTTCAGTCTCTAACCCAGACAGTAACTAGGGTTAAACTGTTCAGTCTCTACTACCCAGACAGTAACCAGGGTTTTAAATGTTCAGTCTCACTACCCAGACAGTAACCAGGGTTAAATGTTCAGTCTCTAACCCAGACAGTAACTAGAGTTAAATGTTCAGTCTCACTACCCAGACAGTAACTAGGGTTAAATGTTCAGTCTCTAACCAGACATAAACTAGGGTTAAAATGTTCAGTCTCTACTACCCAGACAGAACTAGCGTTAAATGTTCAGTCTCTACTACCCAGACAGTAACCAGGGTTAAATGTTTTCATTCTAACCCAGACAGTAACCAGGGTTAAATTGTTCAGTCTCTACTACCCAGACAGTAAACTAGGTTTAAATGTCAGTCTCTACTACCCAGACAGTAACTAGGGTCAAATGTTCAGTCTCTACTACCCAGACAGTAACTAGGGTCAAATGTTCAGTCTCTAACCCAGACAGTAACTAGGGTTAAATGTTCAGTCTCTAACCCAGACAGTAACTAGGGTCAAATATTCAGTCTCTACAGTCTCTACTAACCAGACAGTAACTAGAGTTAAATGTTCAGTCTCTACTACCCAGACAGTAACTAGGTCAAAATATTCAGTCTCTACATCTCTACTACCCAGACAGTAACTAGGGTCAAATATTCCGTCTCTACAGTCTCTACTACCCAGACAGTAACTAGGGTCAAATATTCAGTCTCTACAGTCTCTACTACCCAGACAGTAACTAGGGTCAAATATTCAGTCTCTACAGTCTCTACACCCAGACAGTTAACTAGGTTAAATGAACAAAAAACCACACAGGTTGTTTTCATGACTCACCCAGCCCCTAGCAGCAGTACCCACCAGTGTTGAGGTCTCTAGGATTGTTGTCATGGCTCACCAGCCCTAGCAGCAGAACCCACCAGTGTGAGGTCTCCAGCATGTTTGTTCATGGCTCACCCAGCCCTAGCAGCAGAACCCACCAGTGTTTGAGGTCTCCAGGATGTTGTACATGCTCACCCACCCTAGCAGCAGTACCCACCAGTGTTGAGGCCTCCAGGATGTTGTACATGGCTCACCCAGCCCTAGCAGCAGTACTCACCAGTGTGGAGGTCTCCAGGATGTTGTACATGGCTCCCCCAGCCCTAGCAGCAGTACCCACAGTGTTGAGGCCTCCAGGAGTTGTTCATGGCTCCCCCAGCCCTAGCAGCAGAACCCACCAGTTTGAGTCTCCAGCATGTTGTACATGGCTTCACCCAGCCCTAGCAGCAGAAACCCACCAGTGTGAGGTCTCCAGGATGTTGTTCATGGCTCACCCAGCCCTAGCAGCAGTACTCACCAGTGTTGAGGTCTCCAGGATGCTGTACATGGCTCACCCAGGGAGGGGGGGGGGGTGAAGGGGAGCCTGGGGGAGGATGGGGGGGGGGGGGGGCGGGACGGCCCTAGCAGCAGAACCACCAGTGTTGAGGCCTCCAGGATGTTGTTCATGGCTCACCCAGCCCTAGCAGCAGAACCACCAGTGTTGAGGTCTCCAGGATGTTGTTCATGGCTCACCCAGCCCTAGCAGCAGTACTCACCAGTGTTGAGGTCTCCAGGATGGTTTACAGCTCACCCAGGCCCTAACAGCATACCACCAGTGTTTGAGGCCCTCCAGGATGTTGTTCATGGCTCACCCAGCCCTAGCAGCAGTACTTCACCAGTGTTGAGGCCTCCAGGATGTTGTTCATGGCTCAACCAGCCCTAGCAGCAGTACTCACCAGTGTTGAGGCCTCCAGGAGTGTTCATGGCTCACCCAGCCCTAGCAGCGAGTACCCAAAGTGTTGAGCTCCAGCATGTTTGTCATGGCTCAACCCAGCCCTAGCAGGCAGAACCCACCAGTGTTGAGTCTCAGGATGTGTTCATGGCTCACCCACCCTAGCAGCAGTACCCAAGTGTTGAGTCTCCAGCATGTTGTTCATGGCTCACCAGCCCTAGCAGCATACCCACCAGTGTTGAAGGTCTCAGATGTTGTTCATGGCTCCACCCAGCCCTAGCAGCAGAAACCCACCAGTGTTGAGTCTCCAGGATGTTGTCATGCTCCACCCAGCCCAGCAGCAGTACCCACACAGTGTTGAGGCCTCCAGGATGTTGACATGGCTCCACCCAGCCCTAGCAGCAGTACCACCAGTGTTGAGGTCTCCAGATGTTGTCATGGCTCCCCCAGCCCTAGCAGCAGTACCCACCGATTGAGGCCTCCAGGATGTTTTCATGGCTCACCCCAGCCCTAGCAGCAGAACCCACCAGTGTTGAGTCTCCAGCATGTTGACATGGCTCACCCACCCTAGCAGCAGTACCCACCAGTGTTGAGGTCTCCAGGATGTTGTTCATGGCTCCCCCAGCCCTAGCAGCAGTACCCACCAGTGTTGAGGCCTCCAGGATGTTTGTCATGCTCACCCAGCCCTAGCAGCAGTACCCACCAGTTTGAGGTCTCCAGGATGTTGTTCATGGCTCACCCAGCCCTAGCAGCAGTACTCACCAGTGTTGAGGTCTCCAGGATGTTTGACATGCGCACCCAGCCCTAGCAGCAAACCCACCAGTGTTAGGCCTCCAGGATGTTGTTCATGGGCTCACCCAGCCCTAGCAGCAGAACCACCAGTGTTGAGGTCTCCAGGACTGTTGTTCATGGCTCACCCAGCCCTAGCAGCAGTACTCACCAGTGTTGAGGTCTCCAGGATGTTGTTACATGGCTCACCCAGCCCTAGACAGCAGGTACCCACCAGTGTTGAGGCTCCAGGATGTTGTTCATGGCTCACCCAGCCCTAAGCAGCAGTACTCACCAGTGTTGAGGCCTCCAGGATGTTTTCATGGCTCACCAGCCCTAGCAGCAGTACCTCACCAGTGTTGAGGCCCTCCAGGATGTTGTTCATGGCTCACCCAAGCCCTAGCAGCAGTACCCAAGTGTTGAGGTCCCAGCATGTTGTTCATGCTCACCAGCCCTAGCATGCAGAACCACCATGTTGAGGTCTCCAGGATGTTGTTCATGGCTCACCCAGCCCTACAGCAGAACCACCAGTGGTGAGTCCTCCAGGATGTTGTTCATGGCTCACCCAGCCCTAGCAGCAGTACCCAAGTGTTGAGGTCTCCAGGATGTTGTTCATGGCTCACCCAGCCCTAGCAGCAGTAACCACCAGTGTTGAGGCTCCAGGATGTGTGTCATGGCTCTCACCCAGCCCTAGCAGCAGTACCCAAGTGTTGAGGTCTCCAGGATGTTGTTCATGGCTCACCCAGCCCTAGCAGCATACCCAAAGGTTGTTGAGGTCTCCAGGATGTTGTTCATGGCTCACCCAGCCCTAGCAGCAGTACTCACCAGTGTTAGGCTCTCCAGGATGTTGTTCATGGCTCACCCAGCCCTAGCAGCAGTACCCACCAGTGTGAGGTCTCCAGATGTGTTCATGGCTCACCCAGCCCTAGCAGCAGTACTCACCAGTGTGAGGTCCTCCAGGATGTTGTTCATGGCTCACCCAGCCCTAGCAGCAAGTACCCACCAGTGTTGAGGTCTCCAGGATGTTGTCATGGCTCACCAGGCCCTAGCAGCAGTACCCAAAGGTGTTAGGTCTCCAGATGTTGGACATGGCTCACCCAGCGCCTAGCAGCAAGTACTCACAGTGTGAGCCTCCCAGGATGTTGTTCATGCTCACCCAGCCCTAGCAGCAGTATCCCAAAGTGTTGAGGTCTCCAGGATGTTGTTCATGGCTCACCCAGCCCTAGCAGCAGTACCCAAAGGGTTGAGCGTCTCCAGGATGTTGTTCATGCTCACCCAGCCCAGCAGCAGTACTCACCAGTGTTAGGTCTCCAGGATGTTGTTCATGGCTCACCCAGCCCTAGCAGCAGAACCCACCAGTGTTGAGTCTCCAGGATGTTGTTCATGGCTCACCTCAGCCCTAGCAGCAGTGACCCAGAAGTGTTGAGGTCTCCAGGATGTTGTTTCAGGCTCACCCAGCCCTAACAGCAGTACTGCACCACCTTTGCTGCTATAACAGCCTCCACTCTTCTGGGAAGTCATTAATATGGAGTTGGTCCCCCCTTTGCTGCTATAACAGCCTCCACTCTTCTGGGAAGGCATCCACTAGATAATGGAACATTGCTGTGGGGAATTGCTTTCTGTATGGACCTCAAGGGTGTCCACATACTTTTGGCTAAATGAAACAACAGGTAGACTGGATTTCTCTAATAAATTAGTTGTTTATTAATTCAAGAGTTGCAAAAGTATTCATCCCCCCTTGGTGTTTTTTCTATTTTGTTGCATTACAACATTTAAATAGATTTTTATTTGGATTTCATGTAATGGACATACACAAAATTGTCCAAACTGTCAGCAACGGGTTAAAACAGCCCAAATCCACTAAGTTGAAGGGTGTCCACATAAATCTGATGAGCCCTCGAGCAAAGGCACTTAATCCTAATGTGCTCCAGGGGGCTGTATGTCTAACTCTTTAAAACAACACTTTCACTGTGTGTGTGTGTATGTGACAATAAAACCTGTATTTTTCCGAGGCTGGGAGTAAGCCACACAACATGTTGTAGTCTTCTGTAGCTCAGTTGGTAGAGCCTCTTGCAACTCCAAGATAGTGGGTTTGTTTCCCAATACCACCCTTATGTAAAATATATGTTTGACTGTTAGTTTCTTTGTATAGAAGCATCAGATAAAGCAGTACAGAATAAGACTGGTTAAGGACACCAATTCGTCATTTGGTTGAACAATCCCTTTAATTGGACCAGAACAACCTAACCTTTAAAACATTACAAAAAGAATGCCTATACAGTAATGTATCTCATTTAAATTATTTGATTGATTTAAAACACAATTTGCATTCAAATTCAAAAGCCAAATGCTTTAAGGAATTTGCACAATTATAATGAAATTCAAAGTAAAAAATTCCAATTATGTTTTTATTTTCAGATTCAATTCCAATTCAGACAGTGTCACTTTTTGAAGATTGCTGCAATTCCAATTAAATTCCAAGCAAATTCTCCACTTCCTGCTTGAATTACAGAATTTAATTTGGAATTTGAATTCTCTCTCTCTCTCTCTCTCTCTCTCTCTCTCTCTCTCTCTCTCTCTCTCAGTGGAGATAATGGAAGTTGGTAAGACCACGGGCCTATTGGTCTAGACTAGTGGATTAAACATTTACCTAGTTACTGTCTGGGTAGTAGACTGAACGTTTAACCCTAGTTACTGTCTGGGTAGTAGAGACTGAACATTTAACCCTAGTTACTGTCTGAGTAGTAGAGACTGAACATTTAACCGCTGGTTACTGTCTGGGTTAAGTAGAGACTGAACATTTAACCCTAGTTACTGTCTGGGTAGTAGAGACTGAACATTTAACCCTAGTTACTGTCTGGGTTAGAGACCTGAACCATTTAACCCTAGTTACTGTCTGGGTAGTAAGAGACTGAACATTTTAACCCTAGTTACTGTCTGGGTTAGAGGACTGAAACATTTACCCTAGTTTACTGTCTGGGTTAGAGACTGAACATTTGACCCTGTTCTGTCTGGGTAGTAGAGACTGAACATTTAACCTAGGTTTACGTCTGGGTTAGAGACTGAACATTTAACCCTAGTTACTGTCTGGGTTAGAGACTGAACATTTAACTCTAGTTACTGTCTGGGTTAGAGACTGAACATTTAACCCTAGTTACTGTCTGGGTTAGAGACTGAACATTTAACCCTAGTAACTGTCTGGGTAGTAGAGACTGAAAACATTTACCCTAGTTACTGTCTGAGGTTAGTGAGACTGAACATTTAACCCTAGTAGTAGAGAGACTGAACATTTAACCCTAGTAGTAGAGACTGAACATTTAACCCTAGTAGTAGAGACTGAACATTTAACCCTAGTCAGTAGAGACTGAACATTTAACCCTAGTCGTAGAGTACTGAACATTTTAACCCAGTACGTTGAGTAGTAGGACCTGAACATTTAAGCAAAAGCCTATACACTCAGAAGCCCTCAACTGAAAGTGTTCGCTACCTCTGATTAACCTTAGCTAAATGTGTTAGCTGTAACCTTAGCATTACACCTTACTGCGATGCTAGACCTTATTGAAATGCTATAGCTATATAAATATGTAATCTGATTACAAAAAACTAACTGTAATCTGTATAAAAACATTTTTTTAAAGAAGATATACTGTATATACTTTAAGAGGCCTTAGAAAAAGACAAAAAGGATCCATCAAACACATTTGGTGTGTCATCATAGTGGTCTCTGACATCATAGTGGTCTCTGACATCA
>NW_019945989.1:16254-19166 GCF_002910315.2 Salvelinus sp. IW2-2015
GTTCCTATGGCTGAGGGGTTCGTTCCTATGGCTGAGGGGTTCGTTCCTAGGCTTTCGTTCCTTCGGGATATATAGACTAGGGGGCGATGATTTCGCTTTTGGCTAAAAAGGTGTACCCATTTGAAACTGCCTATTTCTCAGCCCCCGAAACTAGAATATGCATATAACAGTCAGATTAGGATAGAAAACACTCTGAAGTTTCCAAAACTGTAAAAAATGTGTCTGTGAGTTAAACAGAACTGATATTGCAGGCTAAAACCTGAGGAAAATCCAACCAGGAAGTGCCCCTGTTCTTGAGACCTCTCTGTTCCCATACACCCCTATTGCCCATATAAAGGGATATCAACCAGACTTCTTTTTCTATGTCTTCCCTAAGGTGTCAACAGCCCTTAGACATAGTTTCAGGCTTTTATTTTGAAGGATGAGCGTGAACGACCACATTGCGTAGGTGGATAGGTGGGGGCTCTCAGAGTGAGTTGTGCGTAAAAGGGAAAGGCAGCCATTGTTACTCCCGGTCCTAGTGAAAAGCCAACTGTCCCGGTTGATATATTATCGAATAGATATTTGAAAAACACCCTGAGGATGGATTATAAACAACGTTTGACATGTTTCTGTGGACATTATGGATATAATTTGGAATTTTTTGGGGCGTTGTCGCGACCGCTCTTTCCGGTGGATTCCTGGGCATAACGCACCAAACTAACGGAGGTATTTGGATATAAAAATATCTTTATGGAACAAAAGGAACATTTGTTGTCTAACTGGGAGTCTCGTGAGTGAAAACATCGGAAGATCATCAAAGGTAAACGATTAATTTGATTGCTTTTCTGATTTTCGTGACCAAGTTACCTGACGCTAGGTGTACTTATTGTTTTGTCGAGAGATCGATAAACTTACACAAACGGTTGTATTGCTTTCGCTGTAAAGCATAATTTCAAAATCTGAGACGACAGATGGATTAACAAAAGGCTAAGCTGTGTTTTACAATATTGCACTTGTGATTTCATGAAATTATATTTTATTATATATCTGTCGCGCTAGGCTAGGCTATGCTAGTGGGCGTTTCTGATGACAAATATCCCGGATCCGGGATGGAGAGTCCAGAGAGGTTTTAAGGGTTGATTTGCAGACTTTGAACTACTTTGTTTATTGAAAATGTACTCACTATGACTGTGATATGTGGTTGTCCCACCTAGCTATCTGAAGATGAATGTACTGACTATGACTGTGATATGTGGTTGTCCCACCTAGATATCTGAAGATGAATGTACTGACTATGACTGTGATATGTGGTTGTCCTTCACCTAGCTATCTGAAGATGAAATGTACTGACTATGACTGTATAGGTTGGTTTGTCGACACCTAGCTATCTGTAGATGAAATGTACTTGACTATGACTGTGATATGTGGTTTGTCTACTAGCTATCTGAAGATGAATGTACTGACTATTGGACTGAGATAATGTGGTTTTGTCACTAGCTATCTGAAGATGTAATGTACTGACTATGACTGTGATAATGTGGTTGTCCCACCTAGCTATCTGAATGTGTACTGACTATGACTGTTTATATGTGGTTGTCCACCTAAGCTATTGAAGATGAATGTAGCTGACTATGAACTGTGATACTGTGGTTGTCCCAGCCTGCTATCTGTAATGGGAATGTACTGGATACTGACTGTGATATGTGGTTGTCCCACCTAGCTATCTGAAGATGAGGTAATGTACTGACTATGACTGGTATATTGTGGCTTTGTTGCCCACCTAGCTATCTGTAAGATGAATGTAGCTGACTATTGACTGTGTATGTGGTTGTCCCACCTATAGCTAATCTGATAGATGAATGTACTGACCCTCATGACTGTTATATGTTGGTTGTCTACCTAGCTATCTGAGAAGATGAATGTATGACTGTGACTGTGATATGTGGTTGTCCTTCACCTATGCTATTTGAGATGAATGTACTGACTATGACTGTGTATGGGTTGTCGCCCTATAGATATCTGAAAGATGAAATGTACTGACTATGACTGTGATTATGTGGTTTGATCCCACCATAGCATCGAAGATGAATTGCACTGAACCTACGACTGAGATTATGTGTTTGTCTCAACCTAAGCTATCTGTAGATGAATGTACTAGACTATGGACTGTGAATATGTGTGTCCCACCTAGCTATCTGAAGATGAATGTACTGACCTAATGACTGTGATATGTGGTTGTCCACCTAGCTTATCTGAAGATGAATGTAATGACTATGACTGTGATAGTGGTGGTTGTTCGCCACCTAGCTAATCTGAAGATGAATGTACTGACTATGACTGTGATATGTGGTTGTCCACCTAGCTAATCTGAAGATGAAATGATACTGAACCTATGACTGTAATAGTGGTTGTCCACTAGCTATCTGAAGATGATGCAACTAATTAAGTTTTTGTTCTGAAATAAGAGATCTGCTAAATGTTGGAATAGATTCCTGACTTCCTCTAGTTTTCCCCTTCTCCTTCCCTCCTCACTTCCCCTCTCCTCTCCCACCGCCTCCACTCCCTCCACTCTTATGTCCCCTCCCCCACTCCCCTCTCTCTTGTTCCCCATCCCCCACTCCCCTCCCTCTCTCGTCCCCTCCCCCGCTCCTTCTCCGTCCTCCCCCACCCACTCCCTCTCCCCCCCAGGGATCAGCCCAAAGCGCCGAGACAGACAGATTACAGAAGCCGTGACCATGCCATGCGAGCATTCATCCTGAACGCAACGTCCGTAGTTGGTGGGATTCGGCATCAACCTGCCTGGTTCCCACCTCCTCTGCAGGTGAGTGGCCTCCGTCCAACTGTCACTCAAACTAACCGCCCGCCTCCCTCACCACCTCTTGGCCATCAAAGCAGCCAAGTTTTCCAGGACCAGTGCAGTGACAGCTTGA
>NW_019945989.1:22061-31612 GCF_002910315.2 Salvelinus sp. IW2-2015
CTTTAAGTATCTGTAATAAACCATTTATAAGGCAGTAATATATTGTGTGTTCTCCATTTATGAATCATTACTCAAACATTTATTTTTTATTTGTTATATATTTTATTTAACCTTTATTTAACTAGGCAAGTCAATTAAGAACAAATTCTTATTTACAATGACGGCCTACAGGCAAAAGGCAAAGGCCTCCTGCGGGGACAGGGACCTGGTATAAAATATAAAACAAATAAATAAAACATAAATATAGGACAAAA
Organism: Salvelinus sp. IW2-2015; assembly: GCF_002910315.2. Classification (NCBI taxonomy): domain Eukaryota; kingdom Metazoa; phylum Chordata; class Actinopteri; order Salmoniformes; family Salmonidae; genus Salvelinus; species Salvelinus sp. IW2-2015. The sequence continues at coordinate 22,316 of NW_019945989.1, forward strand.
CACACATGACAACAAGAGAGACAACACAACATTAAGAAAGACCTAAGACAACAACATAGCAAGACAGCAACAACATAGCAAGACAGCAACAACATAGCAAGACAGCAACAACATAGCAAGACAGCAACAACATAGCAAGGCAATTTATAAACCATTTACTAATCATTAGTAAAGTCTTTTTGCAGTACCTAATCGAAAGTGAGCTCTATTTCTACTTTATATATACTTTATAAATGTTTTGAGTGACCTGTGTAATTATTCACAAGATGGACATGCCATTGGTAGACATTCCTGCTGTACCTGGTAATAGAACAACCACACAACACAGGATGTTTTAGGAACTATATGTACATGTGTGAATAACCAGGTTAATAACATTACAAATGTAAACATCTGGTGAAAGTACCAGCTTTTTTAATATACCTGGCAGTCTTCCACCTGGCTGTCTTCCACCTGGCTGTCTTCCACCTGGCTGTCTTCCACCTGGCTGTCTTCCACCTGGCTGTCTTCCACCTGGCTGTCTTCCACCTGGCTGTCCTTCACCTGGTTGTCCTTCACCTGGTTGTCTTCCACCTGGTTGTCTTTCACCTGGCTGTCTTCCACCTGGCTGTCTTCCACCTGGCTGTCTTTCACCTGGCTGTCTTCCACCTGGCTGTCCTTCATCTGGCTGTCAGGATATACCGCTTGTCCTCTATTGGTTCACCTGACCTGTCATGATATACTGCTTGTCCTCTATTGGTTCACCTGACCTGTCATGATATACTGCTTGNAACAGTGGTGCACTCTGGTCAAAAGTAGTTTTGAAGGAACTGCTCCATGCCATTTGTGAACTAACACTCGCACCAAGCTATGTTAAGATGAATGTACGAACTGTAGGTCTCTCTGGATAAGAGCGTCTGCTAAATGACTACAATGTACATTTCTCCCAGCCAGCAGAGTGAATTGGCCCGGGGCTTCTCTTTATGTTTGTAATTATTTTCRTGTTTTAATTAGCCTTACAGATCCTATCTAACGCTGTAACTGTTTATAGTTCAAACCCCCAATCATTGCTATGGAAATACACTGGATTAAATAAATTGGTAGTTCCATACCTACAGTAGATTTATATTCGTAAGTGAATGGAATGCTGTGGAAACACTTTACTTTAAGTATCTGTAATAAACCATTTATAAGGCAGTAATATATTGTGTGTTCTCCATTTATGAATCATTACTCAAACATTTATTTTTTATTTGTTTCACCGCTGGGTCAGAGTCTATGCACCTGCACAGTTTTCCGAGGCTGCTGTCCTTTATCCACCTGCTGTATCTGCATGGGCTCGCTGTCTTTCACCTGGCGTCTTTTAGAGACATATCACACGTGATGGACGCCTGTCTTTTGAAAGCTAGAGGAATGTAGATGAGCGCGATAATACACATCAATGGTCGAGACGGGCTACGTAGTACGTCTGGCACCGTGAGATGGGGATCGAATTGGCTACTTTCTGAACTTGGGTGGTTGAGCGTTTTCTGGCACCCTCAGACAGCTGCCTGAGGCATTGACCAAGTGCAGCTGATGAAATAAGCGCAAGCTACACTTCAGACCTAGTACTGCGGAGGTATCACCCTTGTTGAAAGTCACAGTTGCCTGCGCTTTACAGACTTGGACTCTGACTCCTACGGTACCTACAAGATCATTACGCAACGCCATCACCGCGTCACCCATCCTCTGTCTACTCCCTTTCCTCAACCCATGAACTCTCTATCTGCAAGAGGATGAAGCATTTAAAGACTTGTCTCTATGTATCCCCCTCGCCGTACCTGGTCATGATATAGACTGCTTGTCCTCTTATTGGGTTTCCTCTGTACCTGTCATGATATACCGCTTGTCCTCTATTGGTTCACCTGACGCCTGTCAGGATATCTGTGTCCTTATTGTTCCCGCGACGCGTCAAATGAAAAGTACCTGCTTTGTTCCTCCCTTATTTTAGCGCTTTCACCACCTACTGGGCGGATCATTTCAGGTAACACGCCTGTACTCTATACCTTGTTCACCCGTAGCTATACACTCTGTCCTCATACCAAACATTGGATCGGTATCTGGTACTCTGTCCTGCTATTATTTCGCATGCACCTTGTCATGAATATTATGGCTTCGCTCGTGCCCTCTCATCTGAGTATTATGCCGCCCACTATGATCGATCTGAGCCCCTTGTCATAGATAGTTTACCTGCCTTGTCCCTCTTATGTGGTTCACCTAGACCTGTCATGATATAGTCTGCTATGTCTACTAGTTGGTTCACCTCTTGTGCTGATTAATAGCTGCTTGATCTCTACTGAATGTTGCTCGACGCTTGAACCATTATTCACTGATATACTCTTGACCATCCTATTCCGTTCGACCTCTGACCAGCTCATATAGACTTATCTGCGGCGTTGTCCCGTACTCATACTATTGGTTCAATCCATGACGCTGTCATGTAATATAGTGCTTTGCTTTCCTACTAATTATGTGATTCCGCCATCCACTGTGATCGCTTAAGTCATGACTTATATCCGCGCTTGTCCCTCTATTGGCCTTTCACCCTGACCTGTCCAGATATTCTCCTGCTTTCTCCTGCTATCTGTTCAGCGTGACTCTCCGATGATAGCTGCTTGTTCCTCTATTGGTTCACCTGACCTGTCAGATAATCTGCTTGTCCTATAGGTTCTCACTGACCACTATGCTCATATCATAATTACTGCTCTGTTTGTTTATTTTTAGTTGTTATGAAGTACTTTAAGATGTATATTATGAAAAGTGCTATAGAAGTTACAATTATTATTATGAATGATTAATAAAGTGTGAGCAAATTGTTTGTTAATGCCTTAGAAATGGTTTATTATGGACCCTTAAAGTGTTACCGGATGTGTTTCAGCTGTTTTTCTTCTTCCATAGGGCAGGTTTTAAAAGGAACAAATAGCGCTGCCATCAAAAGGCAGATAAAGGGACCATAACAACGCAATGACATAAATCTGAAAGCATTTAAAGAGCTTCCACTGGCTCTTGTATCTTGTTGTTTTTCCTTTTTTTTCTCTTTTTTCTCCTTCCTCTCTTTTTCTTTCTTTTTTTTTTTTTTATTCCTATTTTAGCCCCATAGATATTTTATCTTATTAAAAGAAAAGAGATTTGATAACTTTCTACTTTATTGAATATGACTACTATGTTGTTTTTGGTGGATATGGTTCAATTGGTCGGTTTTTTTTAGTGTTTTTGGTTTTATGGGTCTGTGGTCGCCAACACTCCGGGACCTGAGTTTCAGCCACTATTGTCCTAGCATCAACACAATTAGAGTTATAGGAATCACAAAGCCCATCTCACTCCAGTCCAGACGACAACAGAACAGGAAAAGCAAATTTCTGTGTTTTTTCAGGCATCTCAGTCATTCTGGACCCCTGTCAGGTTGTTCCATCGCCTCTGAAAATTCTGGAATCCGGTTTGATGCTAACCGTAGCACTAACAGGAGAGCTGTACGCGGGAAAACAATCAAACAAACAAGGGAGATGGATAGATAGCTATAGCCATAGCGGGTTGTCCTCATGTGTTGCTGCATGGGACATTGATGTTTTCACACAGCAGAAAGCAGATGAGGAAATTAGGCGGGTGAAGGGTTGGGAGAGGTGTATATATGGGTCTGAAGGGTGTAGAGGTGACAGGTGTATTTTAAGTTCTTTTTTTGGGAGGTGTTGAGGAGAGATTATTTAAGATTGACATAGCTTAATGAGATTGGAGGAAATGTCTGTGTCCTTGCGCTTTGAGATAGGGTTTTCTGAGATATGGGGTGATTTTACGTGCATGGTGTGTTGAAGGTGTGTGGAGTGGGGTTTTTGACATGGTGGGAATGTTTCCCTCACTAGCGAGAAAAGCTTTTGTTCTTACTGTCTTTACTTTAGTTGGTAGGGCGGTTTTCGATCGTTCGTCTATGGCTTTTTATTTCTTTACTTTGTTTCTCTCGTATTTGTCTTTAAACCCATTCAAAATACAACCAGTGCAATATTTATGAGTGTATGTATGATCTTCTTTTCAATTTTTTTTGTTGTGCACATTTAGGTATTAATTTCCTTTTACTTTTTTTGTTATTTTATCTGTAAAATGCGATACCACTGTTAGAGTCATGTTGGACTAAGGAAGGGAGAACCTCTGAGAATGTGGCATACCTATCAATCTGAAAAAACGGCGCAGATTGTAACAAGTGCAGCCCGCCAATTAGATCGGATTACCTAGTTCAGTTGTGTAAAATGGTATTTTAAGGGGTGAACCTATCAGTGTTGTACAACTGATGTTATTCAACCTGAAATGTGCTCTTTCTGCACCAACCATCCCCCTCTGAATCAGAGAGGTTGTGCCTTCAGTTTTGTTTGTTGGTGTGTGTTGTATGATGGTGTGGTCTGGTGGCATCTGCCTTCTTATCAACAGTCCACGTTCTTCAATGCGCTTCTGTTACCATATTGTGTGTGTGCTATTCTTTGCCCGGATGTCTTTTGCCTTTGGTAACATGTTAATCTGCCTTTGTCTGGGCAGAACGAACTTTATATATGGTCAGCTTTGTGGGGATTCGACCTGTGCTAGCAATATTAATTAGAATATAGGTCGATTATTTGAATAATAAGAATGTTTCTAATTCCACCAATTCCATATTATTTTAAATGAATACATTACATATGTTAAACATTAATTCCCCTTAAAGCTAGAAAACGGAAAACAACACTCCCCTTCAAATGGTCTTGTGTGTTATTGAATTTCATGTTAATTTGTTTTTTGTTTCATGTCACCTCCTTTCGCTTTATACCATGTTAATGATTTGTGACAACTCTTATTTTAATTCTATGGTGTGTGTTTCATCTGAAATTAACATCATTTATACAGTCGATACTGTCGTGGATATCATCATAATTGCAGCTGTCTGGAAATTCTACCAGAACTGTGTTGTGGGTTCTTGTGTGGAATATTCTACCAGTATTATATACTTGTGGTGTCTTGTGGATGTTATTCTGTCAGAACTGTCCTGACTGTCTAGATATTCTGTCGAGAACTGGATTCTGACTATTCTGTCCAGAACTGTATATGCGTGTTGAATTATTCTGTCAACGAAAACCTGAAGGCTCTGCTTTCCGGTTGAAAGTATTCTGTCTAGAACATGGGGCTGTCTTGGTAATACTTCTCAGTACACGGTCTGTCTGTGAAATTTTGTCTCAAGACTGTGGAAGCGCTCGAATATTCTGTCAAGAACGGGCTTCTGGCAAATATTCTGTCAGAACTGGCGAGGCATGTAAAAATAGTCCAGCTGACCGAGTTTAAAAATTAACATGGTGCACTCTGGTCAAAAATGTATTTTAAGGAACTGCTCCATGCCATTGGTAACTAACACTCGCACCAAGCTATGTTAGAAATGGAATGTACGAACTGTAGGGTCTCTCTGTTAATGATAAGCGTCTGCTAAATGACACAGATGTACATTTTCTCCCAAGCCAGCAGAGTGAATAGGCCCGGGGCTTTCTCTTCTATAGTGTTGTTAATGTATTTCGTTTTTTTTAAGTTAGGTGCTTACAGGATTCCCTATCCTAAGCCTGTTAACTGTTTATTAGTTCATAACCCCACAATCATGCTGTATTCTGAAATAACATTGGATTTAAATTATATATTTCGTGTGGTGGTTTTCCATTACATCTAACAATAAGTTTATATCGTAATTTGTATGAATTAGCTTGGTGAGATGACAGGTTTGAGCTTTTAAGGTATCTTGTAATAAACCATTTATAAGGCTTATTAAGAATATTTTATTCTTGTTCCCATTGATGTGTGTGTGTATGAATCGATTTTTACTTCCTCAATACTTATTTTTAGTTGTTCTGTTTATGTGTTGTTTCACTCGTCTCGTTCTTTTTCACCTGGCTGTCTCACCTGGCTTCTTGTTTCATGTGCCTTGGCGTCTTACATCTCGCGTGTCTTTCACTTCTGGGTCGTCTGTCTTTTTTGAGTTAACATTCACTTGTGAGGAGGTCTTGATGATAGCTGGTTGTGTTTGTGTGATGAATTGGGTTTTTCATGATGATAGGTATACGGAGCCAATGCGGGGGATGGCAGATATTGTCCTTGTTCTCTCCGGTAGGCTTAGGTGAGGGGGCTGTCTTTTTTGAATCAATACTAAGTTCAAGAGAAATAAGTTGATTTTTTATGACTTCTTGACCTTCGTATTGTTTACAAATAAAAGCGTATGGCTTACTTTTTTCGGTGCACAAACACCATGCACATTCTATTGATAAAATGTTTAGGTTTTTAAGTTTGTGAATTGTGGGCCAAGGATACTTTTCTTGCGCACACCCACCCCGACGGACATTCTAGGACTAGATTACCCCAAGTGGCTTTTAACTGAGAAGATACTAAGGAATGGAAATGTCCCCAGTAACTATCAAAGATGTATCAGAAAGCTGGTTTCCAGACTTTGATCTATTACAAGTATTCATTAGCAGCACTCGCAATCACCTGGCGCCCGTTCAACCATCCTGCTAGTCTACCTCCCTTTTCTCAAATCCCTGTATATTCCCTAAAATTTAATAAAATAACTCTTCGAATCTCGGCATCTGATGGTATTCACTGATTGTATGGCCATTAAAATATCTATGGTCCTCATTAGAGATTGCCCCCGACCTGATCTCAATATAAGACGGCTTTTTCCCTATTGTGTACCTGACCTGTCTTATGATGTATACTCTTGTCCTCTATTGGTTCACCTGACCTGTCGTATGATATACTGCTTCCTCTTATTGGTTTCCTCTCCGACCTGTCGTTATTTGATTCTGTTTTATGACTGCTTGTCCTCTATTGTTCACGCTTACTCTGTTTTCAATTGATCGTATTTATGCTGTGTCCTCTATTTGTGTCACCTGAACCCTTGTCTAAATATACTGCTTCCGCTTCGTGGTCGCCTGACCTGTCATAGATACTGTCTTGTCCTCTATTGGGTTGCTGACATTTTGTATAGTTTGGGGTATAACATTTTATTTTAAAGTAATGGTTATTAAGACTTCACATCACTTGAGCCTTTCTCATGATTATACTGCTTGTCCCTCTAGTTGGTCACCTGACCTCTCTGTTACTTGTTATGATTTATACTCTTTCCTCTTATTGGTTCACCTTGACCTGTCTATGATATACTGCTTTGTTCCTCTATTGGTTTGCACCCTGAACCTGTCTTTGTTTATTATGAAAATTAGTACTGTTGTTCCTACCGTGCTATTGGTTCCAATCAACTGATGCCCTTTGCTACTATCCATCAGACAATACTACTTGAGTCTTAGAAATGATCTCTGACTAATTGGTTCGAACCTAGGGAACCTGAATCTATACATCAGGACCTTGCCAGCCACCAAAGAGATTAAGAAGTCGTGCTCATCCTCTTATAACTTGTCCACCTCGCTTGTCCTCATCATAGACTGCCGTCATGACACTGGTATAACCGCGTTTGTTGCCAATCCGATGATTGGTGGTTCATTCGCTGACTGTCGCTATCATCACAAAGTTATCCATTGTCCTAAGTGTCGACCTGTTTCTATTATTTTGCTTATGTCAACTGAAAATACTTGTAAGGCCTCGTCACAGCCATGATGGCATAATTACTGCTTGTTCTCTTATATGTGCCGTTACTACCTGGACGCCTTGTCCTATTCATTGTTCATTATACTCGGACACGTATGTTCACTCGTATATTTTGTTCACACGCCTGTGGCAACCTGTTTAAATCATTAAGTCCCATCACGGACAGGCGCACTCTGTTCACTGACTTATTAAATATGTAATAAATGGTGTCCTTTCATAGTTTATTTTCCAGACTCAAGTTGGTTTATTTTGATATAAGGTACTTTAAGATGAAGGACGACGCGTCTTTTAGTTGGAGTGTTTCAGTTGCAAAAATGACTTAGTCGTTATTAGAAGTTAGCATAATTTAAATCTTATTCTGGTACATGGGTCCAGAGGCACTTGGTTCTAATGTTATTATCTATGCAGGTATAGTGTTGATGGACCAAAGGCTTATGTTTTTGGGCTATAAATGCACTTTGTAGTGAGATTGCTTTGATTATGACCCTTAAAGGTGTTACCGGATTAGGTTCGGTGTTGAAGATCTGTGTGTTTGTTCTTCTCTTGCCCTATGTACTCTACTTCATTCTGTTATAAAGTGATGATGCGCTGTGTACCTAAGTCTATTTTTACATAATAGGTTATCTAGACATATATTATCTGTATGCCTGCACTGTTTTTGTCGAACTGCTTTGGCCATAGTGTACCCATGAATAGGGCAGAAATTAAGTATCAGAGAACCGGAAGTTTTCACCTTCAACGGCGTTACAGCCATGTCGTTATTCATTTATGTCATCCATTCTAATCATAGTTTGCAATGAAAGAATGCCCACTCTCTAGGTATGCAAAGGAGCTTCTCCACTCTGGGAAGAAAGAATGATCGAATTTATACCACAGATTGCTCTCATTTACTCTCCTGTTCTCTCTGACTATTTTCAAATGTCCAACAGTCTTTAGAGCAATATGCAGATTTTTGGCCATATATACCATGCGTGTTCATTTCGTAGTTCGAACCTAGGCGCTCGCCTTACAACTCTTTTTTCTGAATATAGTCCAATCATCAATTCCACGCTCATTTGTGCATGTATCTTTTTTTTGCTGCGTCTCTCACCAACAGGCCTAGCATAGTCTTGCATTTGTTTATAACCATCTGTGTTCGTTTTGTTTGGTTTGGAACATATGTCTCCTCTTCAGGTCTTACCTCGGAAGCCACTCCTGTATGGCTCATGTCGTTAAATAATTACTCATCCCTTCGTTTCGTCACTTCATTTTTCTCTCTCTGTGGTTGAATCTACACAGCTAGCTCATATATAACCATCGTAGTCGTGCGGTCATCTGGCCAAAAGTCAGCGGAAATCAAACAGGCCCTAATCCATTTATTAGGTCCTACTCGATATGATATTTCCAGTGCCTATTCTTGTCTTAATCGGTCCATTCCTATATCTCAGCTGCCTCTCTTAGATTCTAAATAACCATCGTGTCATTCTGGTTCTACCAGGGTAGCGTTAGATCTTCTCTGCGTTCACTAACCACTTTTTTTGTGTGTTTTCGTTCGGATTACACAGCTAGTATTCATTGATATCCAGGGATACGAGTGCCAGAATAACAGTGAGTAAATCCTAATGTCCGAGTAAAAGAGGGGATTAACCTGATGTCTTAGTATAAGAAAGAATGGGATGATACCTAGTCAAAGTAAAGGGAGAA
>NW_019945989.1:31637-36370 GCF_002910315.2 Salvelinus sp. IW2-2015
GATACCAAGTCAGTAAAAAGGGGGATACCAAGTCAGCTGCACAACTGAATCCATTCAACCAAAATGTGTTTTCCGCATTTGAATCAGAGAGGTGATGAGGGCAACCTTGATCGTSATCCACGTCATCGGCGCCCGGGCAGCAGTTGTTKTTCGGGGGGGGTTAACTGCCTCGCTCAAGAGTAGAACTCAAACAAGAATATAAAAAAAATGAAAGACCACAACAACCACAGTGGATCAGACAGAACTATTTGAAGCCATGATGACGTTGAGCAGCGATGATCAGCACGGCAATACATACTTTTTAGCCAATTGCTGATCTAGCTAGCTACCAATGTCTTCAGCGTAGCTAGCTGTAGAGTGTGAGGGTCAGCACTGTGCGAGATATGAACCAGGGTCGATAACTTGTCATAGAAACATCCAATCAATGGAAGGCGAACGCCATGGACTTAGCTTACAGTGCATTCGGGAAGTATTCAGACCCCTTGACTTTTTCCACATTTTGTTATGTTACAGCCTTATTCTAAAATTCAAAGATGAAATCGTTTTTTCCCTCGTCAATTTACCCACAATACCCCATCAGGACAAAGCAGAAACAGGTTTTTAGAAGGCCATTGTATGTTAGCTAGTTAGCTACATCAGTTCAAAACCAACACCAAAGTTTGAGCAAATTGTCMCACTGCTACCTTACAATGCATACAATAGGCTTTTGCAACACTAGCTAACTAGCTGGCTACTCCATAGTCCAAGCTATGGTATAAACTAGCCACATTTCAATGTCAGACAGGACACAACTCAAACTCTAGCTGAGAAAACAAATTGCATGTGGCCAGCTATGTTTAAACCCCAATGCGCAAGTAAACAAAGTCCTATTTGTCACATGCACCGAATACAACAGGTGTAAACTTTACCATGACATGTTAACTGACGAGCCCTTTCCCAACGACGAGCCCTTTCCCAACGATGCAGAGTTTATTAAAAATAAGAAACATTTGCTAAATAAAAAAAGTGAAAGAATAAAATAACAATAATGAGGCTTATTACAAGGAGTAACAGTACTGAGTCAAAGTGCAGGAGTACGAGGTAGTTGAGGTAGTCGAGGTAATATGTACATGTAGGTAGGGGTAAAAGTGACCAGTCAATCAGAATAGACAATAAACAGAGTAGCAGCAGCGTTGGTAGTTGAGGTATTATGGATAGATAGTAAACAGAGTAGCAGCAGCGTTGGTAGTTGAGGTATTATGGATAGATAACAGAGTAGCAGCAGTGTGTGTATAGACTGTGAAAGAGTGTAAAAGTGTGTGTGTGTGGCGTCAATATGTGTGTGTGTGTTGTGTGTTTGTGAGCATATGTAGTGTGTGTGTATTTGTGTGTGTGTATGTGTTGGAGTGTGTACGTGTGTTGGTAGAGTCCAGTGAGTGTGTATAAAGTCAGTGCAAGAGAGAGTCAGCCTCCCCTTATGTGGGCTCTGGTCAAAACTAGTTTACTAAATAGGGACCAGGGTGTCATTTGGCCCTGCACAGGTTGTCTCAGCAAACAGCGTACAGAGCAGGCTATTGGGAACATTTCACCCACTATCTGATCATACACTCTTAGAAAACAAAGATTCCAAAGGGGTTCTTTGGCCATCCCCATAGGAGAACCGTTTTTGGTTCCAGGTAGAACTATTTTGGTTCCAGGTAGAACCCTTTTTGGTTCCAGGTAGAACCCTTTTTGGTTCCAGGTAGAACCCTTTTTGGTTCCAGGTAGAACCCTCTATGGAAAGGGTTTTTACATGGAACCAAAAAAATAGTTCTACCTGGAACCAAAATAGTTCTACCTGGAACCAAAAGGGTTCTATCTGGAACCAAAGAAGGTTCTTCAAAGGGTTCTCCTATGGGGACAGCCGAAGAACCCTTTTAGGTTCTAGATAAAGAGTGTAGCTGGCTATGCAGATTGTTTTAGGCATTTATTTTGTTCTTCCTCACATTCATCCGATGAACTCTGTCTGTGGCTATCTGCTGTGCTGTAATGGGAATATGGTTGTACTGCATAGCAACGCCAAGAGTGTTTCTGAATTTGAAAAAAAAAAACGTGGACGGACAAGCAGTGTGTTGCTATTCTGGTTCTCTGTATTCAAACCCCCCGAGCTGAATCTACAGTAAGCCCGTGTTTCAAATGGAATCCTATAGTCAAAAGTAGTGCACTATAAAGGGAATAGGGTGGAAGTAGTGCCCTAAAAAGGGAATAGGGTGGAAGTAGTGCCTATAAAGGAGATAGGGTGGTAGTGGCACTATAAAGGGAATAGGGTGGGAAGTAGTGCACTATAAGGAATAGGGTGGGAGTGATGCACTATAAGGGAATAGGGTGGGAGTAGTGACGTATAAAGGGAATAGGGTGGGAGTAGTGCACTATAAACGGGGAATAAGGGTGGAAGTAGTGCCCTATAAAGGGAATAGGGTGGAAGTAGTGCCCTATAAAGGGAATAGGGTGGAAGTGGTGCCCTATAAAGGGAATAGGGTGGAAGTAGTGCCCTATAAAGGGAATAGGGTTCTATTTGGACTGCACCTGTATTCCAACATCCTGAAGCTACGATGAATGCCTGCATCATGAATCTAAATAAAACAAGTGTTTATCTAACTCTGTGCATGCTAATGAACACAAGTGCATAGGAGTACATCAGTTTGTTTATATATTTATTTATTTATGTAAATGTTGTGTCCTCCATGGATGTTCTTGTTCTTCTGTGAGCAGGGTTATAAGGACATACCCTCTCTGCTTTCCCCCACATCAAAACAGACGGTAAACGCCAGCCTGTAGCTGGAGTCAGGATGTTGCAATTTTCTACTAATCACGWGTGCGTCCCAAATTACACCCTAATCCCTATTCAGTGCACTACTTTTGACCAGGGCCCAAAAGGCCAATAGGGTTCTAGTCTAAAGTAGTGTACTATATAGGGAATAGGGTGCCATTTGGGATACAGGCCCATGTCTGGTTTCAACCTCACAGCAGAAGCCCGAACATACCACAACAATTTTTCAATTTCCTTGGTCTTCCTGTATTCTGCTTCATTGCCAAAATGGGTTGGTTGGGCAGTGGCTCAGCTTAAATTACAGCTGTGGGATATAGGAAGGGATGTAATGCAATGGTTGGACAGTGGCTCAGTTTAAATTACAGCTGTGGGATATAGGAAGGGATGTAATGCAATGGTTGGACAGTGGCTCAGCTTAAATTACAGCTGTGGGATATAGGAAGGGATGTAATGCAATGGTTGGACAGTGGCTCAGCTTAAATTACAGCTGTGGGATATAGGAAGGGCTTGGCTGTAATGGGTTGGTTGTACAGTGGCTCAGCTTAAATTACAGCTGTGGGATATAGGAAGGGCTTGGCTGTAACCGGTTGGTTGGGCAGTGGCTCAGTTTAAATTACAGCTGTGGGATATAGGAAGGGCTGTAATGGGTTGGTTGGRCAGTGGCTCAGYTTAAATTACAGCTAGAGGATTTAGGAAGGGCTTGGCTGTAAGGGGAAGCATGACCAACTCCTAGGGAAGTCCAGAGGTCGATGTCAACAACAGGCAACAACACCAACAGTTACAGCACAGCAGCAGCAGCTTCTACACTACAGTCACGTAGTTAAACTGACGGCGTCCTGAACATTTCAAACGTGGAATTTTCTCATATGGATTCAGTTCTTTGTATTTATTGACTAACTCATTTCAGTTATTTGTAGGGATTACAGCTGTCTGTTTAAATGACAGCTAAATAGAACAATGATAATGGACAATTGACCCAGTCAGTGGTAGTAAACGTTTCTCTAGTTGGCTCAAGTTGACCTCTCTGTTATTTTCCTGACACCCCTCCCCAATTCTCTTCGTATCATCACCCCCCTCGCACACACACACACACATGCATGCACGCACGCACGCACGCACACACACACACACACACACACAACCCGCACCCCTCCATCATACATCCACCCTCCTATGCTGGGCGATAAAAGGGACAATCTGTGGTGGATATTGTCCAGTTTGGCATCTGCCTAGCGGCCCCTCAGCCACAGATGGAGAACCTCATTCCCTTCTGGGCCCTGCTGAAGCCCTGCTGAAGATATTGGTCACACTGTGTATGTGTCCCAAACGGGAACATATTCCCTAAGTAGTGCACTACTTTAGACCAGGGCCTGTATTCCCTACATAGTGCACTACTTTAGACCAGGGCCTGTATTCCCTACATAGTGCACTACTTTAGACCAGGACCTATATTCCCTATATAGTGCACTACTTTAGACCAGGGCCTATATTCCCTAAGTAGTGTACTACTTTAGACCAGGACCTATATTCCCTATATAGTGCACTACTTTAGACCAGGGCCTATATTCCCTAAGTAGTGCACTACTTTAGACCAGGACCTATATTCCCTACATAGTGCACTACTTTAGACCAGGGCCTATATTCCCTAAGTAGTGCACTACTTTAGACCAGGGCCTATATTCCCTAAGTAGTGCATTACTTTAGACCAGGGCCTATATTCCCTAAGTAGTGTACTAATTTAGACCAGGGCCTATATTCCCTACATAGTATACTAATTTAGACCAGGGCCATAGGACTATAAAGAGAATAGGGTGCCATTTGGGACTGACACTATCGACCTGGAGAAGTGGTGGTATTAATTAAAGGAGGAGATGGAAGAGACTGTTATTAGGAGGAGATGGAAGAGACTGTTATTAGGAAGAGATGGAAGAGACTGTTATTAGGA
>NW_019945989.1:36689-37615 GCF_002910315.2 Salvelinus sp. IW2-2015
CACACACACACACACACACACACACACATACAATCCCACCATCCCCACTGGACCCATCCCTCACCTAGCAGTTCTGCAGGCACTTTACTTACAGTAGTGTAAAAAGCTGCCCAGAAATCAAATCCCCACAGAGACCACTACAGTTCACTACAGGTCCTCCACATGCCCCTGAGCCCTCTGATTAAAAACACAGCAGCAGAATCATTCTGTTATACCAGGTAGTCCCAAAACGGGGTATCCCAGGGGTACCTGCAATGCCATCGGGGGTGTAATTCACATTATTTTTTTWWAGCACTATTTCAAACAGTCCATTTATATTTTTCAACAGGGCTATACATTTGGGTGAGTTTTTTTTTRTCTCTCACCTGAGTAGCCTCGTTTCACTGCCAAAAATWKAATTAAACCATCTAGTGTTCAGTGAAATAACAACACAWTGTCAAATACAGGAAGCCTAGTCAAATAATTAACATCCAATCACATTAACCGTTACTCTCTCGTGGGAAACTTCACTCTAGCGCAGACATTTAGAAACGAAACATGACAATTTGAAAAACAAGCCACAGGAGTTTTTTGAGCGAGAATAAAGACGACTTTTGAGTAGTAAGACATGTATAAAAGCAACAGATACCGTTTATAATAAAGGGGCTAGAAACGTCTTATATGGTGAGCCATCGAGTAGCTAGGACAGGCAAGCCCCATACTATTGTTGAGGACTTAATTCTTCCTGCTGCCACGGATATGGCAATGCTGGGCAAAAACACTAAACTATACAGACAATAACTTCATCAAARTGTTTCAGTGACATGGCAGGAGATATTTTGAAACAATTACTGCCAGTGAAATCTAGCTTGATGAGTCAACAGATGTGGTATATTTATTTTTAAAAATGTACTTCACCTTTATTTAACCAGGTGGCCAGTTGAGAA
>NW_019945989.1:39981-45834 GCF_002910315.2 Salvelinus sp. IW2-2015
GTATTAGGAGGAGATCGGAAGGGACTGTTATTAGGAAGAGGATGGAAGAGACTGTTATTAGGAAGAGGATGCTAAGAGACTGTTATTAGGAAGAGATGAGAGACTGTTATTAGGAGGAGATGGAAGAGCCTGTTATTAGGAAAGTGGAGAACTGCCTCATTATGTACAAGACATCTTTAATTTACAGTTGCAACCTCCGTTCAGAATAGTCCCTGTATATACACTTGTATGTGATGTCCGATTTCTCTTAGAAAAAGAAGGTTCAATTTACATCGTTGTAAATGTGTTCAAACAACTCCAATTGTGTTCTTCAATGTTCATGTTAACTTTTCTAAATCTCCGATATACACAGGACTCTCTACCTGGAGCCTCGCACGGAACAGGATACATCAGGACTCTCTACCTGAGCCTCGACATGGAGCAGATACATCAGGACTCTCTACCTGAGCCTCGACACGGAACAGATACATCAGGACCTCTGTACCTGAGCCTTCGACACGAAACAGATGACATGCAGGACTCTCTACCTGAGCCTCGACATGGAGCAGATACATCAGGACTCTCTACCTGAGGCCTCGACATGGAGCAGGTACATCAGGACCTCTCTATGGGCAATATACGTATTACAACAGCTAAAGCTCAGGTGCGCCTTCGCAGCATAATCCACAAAACACACAGCATTATTTCTCCCACCGAACACTGAACAAAAATATTAACACAACATGTGAAGTGTGGTGGTCCCATGCTTTCATAGCTGAAATAAAGAGCCCAGAAATGGTACATATGCACAAAAAAGCTTATTTCTCTAAAATGTTGGCCACCAAATTTGCTTTACATCCCTATTAGTGAAGTATTCTTCCTTTTGCCAAGATAATCCATCCACCTGACAGTGTGGCATTACACAAGATTAAACTGATTAAACAGCATGATCATTACACAGTGCACCTTGTGCTGGGGACAATAAAAGGCCACTCTAAACACGTGGCCACTCTTAAAAAAAAAAAATATCCCATTACACACATCACGCCCTGTTACGTTGACCGAGAACAATCAAGGCCCTGATGGGGTGAACCACTGGATTCATTCACAGGTCTTTTGTCTGTGACGATGTTAGGGATAGACACGCAGTGTCTCCAACTTATGTCACACCACTTGAAAAACTGAGTACCTGTGAGTCACTGTGATTCACCTTGTATTGCCACTGTTGATTCACTGTGATTCACCTGTGAGTCACCGTGTGACTTCACTGTGATTCACCTGTGATTCACTTGTGATGCACCGTGATTCACTGTGATTCACCTGTGGATTCACTGCACCGCCACCATGTCCAGTCATTTATCAGAATCAATCGATTTAATTGAGTTAATTTAGCCAATTTAAGGATTTCAGTATATTTCTCTAAATGTTACACTGTTTTAGATACCTCTGAATCACTAAAGATCTTCAGATGGAGTTCCAAAGTTCATTGTTGCTTACTGCCTTCCAACTACTCTAACTTGTTTCGATCTACGCAAGTTTCTAGTAGGAGGGTGTCATGTTCTTTCAGAGAGACCAGAGAGGACAGAGAGAGAGAAAAAGAGAGAGAGAGAGGGACAGAGGCAGAGAGACAGAAGAGAGAGAGAGAGAGCAGAGAGAGAGAGAGAGAGAGAGAGAGAGAGGAGAGAGAGAGAGAGAGGAGAGAGAGAGAGAGAGACAGAGAGAGAAGAGAGAGACGAGAGAGAGAGACAGAGAGAAGAGACAGAGAGAAGACAGAACAGAAGAGAGAGAGAGAGAGAGAGAGAGAGAGAGAGAGAGAGAGAGAGAGAGAGAGAGAGACAGAGAGAGAGAGAGAGAACAGAGAGAGAGAGACAGAGAGAGAAGAGAGAGAGGACAGAGAGAGAGACAAGAGAAGAGAGACAGAGAGCAGAAGAGAGAGAGAGAGATAGAGAGAGAGAGACAGAGAAGAGAGACCGAGAGAAGAAGAGAGAAGATAGAGAAACAGAGAGACAGAGAGAGAGACAGGAGACAGAGAGAGACAGAGAGACAGAAGAAGAGAGAGAGAGACAGAAGACGGAGCAGAGAGACAGAGAGAGACAGAGAGACAGAGAGACAGAGACAGGGATTAAGTGCTGAGTTTGATCAGAGGAATAGTAAATTCATGGCTTAATTGTTCAGCTTTGTGAATTCTGTGTTTGTCCAGTTGCCTCTGGTGGGTTGTGGGGTGTGGAAAGTACATCCATTGAAAAATAAATATTCAGAATGAGTTGGTCAAGCGTGATGTGGAAGGGGCGCGTTGCCCTTGGTTACAGTGCAGCAGCAGAGCAGGGCTTCCTTCCTCCGTTAGATAGCTTGGGGTGTCAACATACATATAATGATATTGATGCTACACCACACACACACACACACACACACACACACACACACACACACCACACACACACACACACCACACACACACACACACACACACACACACACACCACACACACACACACACACACACACACGTTTCCCCTACAGCTTAGCATAGCGTCAGAGGTCAGCGATCTAACCCAACAGCCAAGGGATTGTGGGGTAAGCTTTGCACCAGTAGCGTCAGCGAACAGGCGTCAAATCCCCATCCCATTTCTTTACCACCCCCCCCAACACCCCCCCCACACACACACACCCACACACCACACACACACACACACACAATACAATCCCACCATCCCCACTGGACCCATCCCCACCTAGCATTCTGCAGGCACTTTACTTACAGTAGTGTAAAAAGCTGCCCAGAAATCAAATCCCCACAGGGCACCACTACAGTTCACTACAGCGTCCTCCACATGCCCCTGAGCCTCTGATTAAAAAAACACAGGCAGCAGAATTTCATTCCTGTTATACCAGGTAGTCCCAACGGGGTATCCCAGGGGTACCTGCAATGCCATCGGGGGTTGTAATTACATTATTTTTTTTTAGCACTATTTCAAACAGTCCATTTATATTTTTCAAACAGGCTATACAATTTGGGTGAGTTTTTTTTTTTCTTCTCACCTGAGTAGCCTCGTTTCACTGCCAAAAATAAATTAAACCATCTAAGTGTTCAGTGAAATAACAAACACAATGTCAAATACAGGAAGCCTAGTCAAATAATTAACATCCAATCACATTAACCGTTACTCTCTCGTGGGAAACTTCACTCTAGCGCAGACATTTAGAAACGAAACATGACAATTTGAAAAACAAGCCACAGGAGTTTTTTGAGCGAGAATAAAGACGACTTTTGAGTAGTAAGACATGTATAAAAGCAACAGATACCGTTTATAAAAGGGGCTAGAAACGTCTTATATGGTGAGCCATCCGAGTAGCTAGACAGGCAAGCCCCATACTATTGTTGAGGACTTCATTCTTCCTGCTGCCACGGATATGGCAATGCTGGGCAAAAACACTAAACTATACAGACAATAACTTCATCAAATGTTTCAGTGACATGGCAGGAGATATTTTGAAACAATTACTGCCAGTGAAATCTAGCTTGATGAGTCAACAGATTGTGGTATATTTATTTTTAAAAATGTACTTCACCTTTATTAACCAGGTGGCCAGTTGAGAAAAAGTTCACATTTGCAACTGGACCTGGCCAAGATAAAGCAAAGCAGTCGACACAAACAACAACACAGCGATACAAACATGGCCATGGGATAAACAAACGTACAGTCAATAACACAATAGAGAAATCTTTATACAGTGTGTGCAAATAGAGTAAGGAGGTAAGGCAATAAATAGGCCATGGTGGCGAAGTAATTACAATTTAGCAAATTAACACTGGAGTGATGGATGTGCAGATGATGATGTGCAATTTGAGATACTGGGGTGCAAAAGAGCAAAGAAATCAATAAATAACAGTATGGGGATGAGGTAGTTGGGTGGGCTATTTACAGATGGGCTATGTACAGGTGCAGTGATCTGTGAGCTGCTCAGACAACTGATGGTTAAAGTTAATGAGGGAGATATGAGTCTCCAATTTCAGCGATTTTTGCAGTTCGTTCCAGTCATTGGCAGCAGAGAACTGGAAGGAAAGGCGACCAAAGCAGGTGTTGGCTTTGGGAATGACGAGTGAGATATACCTGCTGGAGCGCGTGCTACGGSTGAGTGTTGTTATGGTGACCAGTGAGCTGAGATAAGGAGGAGCTTTACCTAGCAAAGACTTATAGATGACCTGGAGCCAGTGGGTCTGGCGACGAATGTGAAGAGAGGGCCAGCAAACGAGAGCATACAGGTCGCAGTGGTGGGTAGTATATGGGGCTTTGGTGACAAAACGGATGGTACTGTGATAGACTGCATCCAGTTTGCTGAGTAGAGTGTTGGAGGCTATTTTGTAAATGACAACGCTGAAGTCGTGCATCGGAAGGATAGTCAATTTTACGAGGGTATGTTTGGCAGCGTGAGTGAAGGAGGCTTTGTTGCGAAATAGGAAGCCAATTCTAGATTTAATTTTGGATTGGAAATGCTTAATATGAGTCTGGAAGGAGAGTTTACAGTCTAACCAGACACCTAGATATTTGTAGTTGTCCACATATTCTAAGTCAGAACCATCCAGAGTAGTGATGCTAGTCGGGCGGGACGGTGCGGGCAGCAATCGGTTGAAGAGCATGCACTTAGTTTTACTAGCGTTTAAGAGCAGTTGGAGGCCACGGAAGGAGTGTTGTATGGCATTGAAGCTCAATTGGAGGTTTGTTAACACAGTGTCCAAAGAAGTGCCAGATGTATACAGAATGGTGTCGTCTGCGTAGAGGAGGATCAGGGAATCACCCACAGCAAGAGCGACATCGTTGATATATACAGAGAGAAGAGTCGGTCCAAGAATTGAACCCTGTGGCACCCTCATAGATACTGCCAGAGATCTGGACAATAGGCCCTCCGATTTGACACACTGAACTCTATCTGAGAAGAAGTTGGTGAACCAGGCGAGGCAATCATTTGAGAAACCAAGGCTGTTGAGTCTACCGATAAGAATACGGTGATTGACAGAAAAGCCTTGGCCAGGTCGATGAAGACGGTTGCACAGTATTGTCTCTTATCGATGCCGGTTATGATATCGTTTAGTACCTTGAGCGTGGCTGAGATGCACCCGTGACCAGCTCGGAAACCGGATTGCACAACGGAGAAGGTACGGTGGGATTCGAAATGGTCGGTGATCTGTTTGTTAACTTGACTTTCGAAGATTTTAGAAAGGCAGGGCAGGGTGGATTTAGGTCTTCAATCCACTATACGATCACAATGACTTTGATAGACATTTCGATAGTTTCTTGTTTGTTAGTATATTAGACAGTAGATATATGGAGAATTGCTGTGGGAGTGCTATTTATATCCCGTCGCTACTGATCATTCATCCAGACTGTGTGTGTCCCATCATTGCAGCTTTGGGAAATAAATGAACGATCCATCCATTGCTCCTTCCTGTGTTGACTCACTGACTTGAGGGAAGGCCACACTCATCCATTGCTCCTTCCTGTTTTGACTCACTGACTTGAGGGAAGGCCACACTCATCCATTGCTCCTTCCTGTTTTGACTCACTGACTTGAGGGAAGGCCACACTCATCCATGTGGGTGTAGAGCAACCGGATTTATCCAAATTAAAAACCTGTTTAGAGGTGACCTACATTAACATCAGACTGAATGAGAAGAACCTGGAAGACAGAGCAGCTGTATGTACGGAGTAGGGTTGGGATTTGGGACACAGTCACAGCGTTCAGTCTGGTTCAGTTAACGTTCAGTCTGGTTTAGTTAGCGTTCAGTCTGGTTCAGTTAGCGTTCAGTCTGGTTTAGTTAGCGTTCAGTCTGGTTCAGTTAGCATTCAGTCTGGTTCAGTTAGCATTCAGTCTGGT
>NW_019945989.1:46370-73142 GCF_002910315.2 Salvelinus sp. IW2-2015
CAATGTCAGTGACAGGGCATACACTAGCTGCCTACTTCTGGTAGTTGCCTAATTGTGTCTATGTAGCGCATTTCTACTAGTATGAGCTGCTGGGTGTTAAGTTAAGCTAACACTATTGTTTTCTGTGATATTGTGATACTATGCGTGTCTATGGTTCATTTATGCCATCAGTCATGTTCAGATGAGCATCAGACGGTGATGCTCTAGTCTTTTAGCATTACAGTCTGTTCAGTCCTCCGTTCTACGTTCTAGCGATTTCTAGATGATGAAGCGAATATATCATGTTACTTGTAGAAGAGGAGAAGTCAGTTGTTCTAACATTCTATGTACTCTGTGTTCAGTTAGGACGAGTTTCAGCACTGGTTCAGAATTATACGAAGCTCTCGAGTCTGTCAATTTCGAACAGGTCAGTCCCTGCCTCCTTTATCTTTGCTTGTTATACCAACAATTGCGTAATTCAGTTTAGCCATATCAAATGTCTCGGCTCAGTTAACGTTCAGTCTGGGTCATTTTAGACCCGTTCAAGTTCCTGTACTCTATGTCTATCTAGGCGTGTTCTATGCTGTGCTCGTTGATGGCATTTCAGTGTCTGTTCGATCCATTACAAACGCGTCTATACCGATGCCCCAGTATAAGGCGTTCATCTGGTTCTATGTTAGCGCGTTGAGTAACTAAGCTTTCAAACAATTAATACGTAATCAGTGTCTGTTCCTCATAACGACTTCAGTATACTCCGTAGAGTCTTCGAAGTCTGTGCACAACATTCCTTGCACTATTAGCGCTTTTGTCTAGTATATTACTCACTGACAAACAGCCATTATAGTGTCACCTATTCAAGACCTATGTTCATACTATTCTTCTACACTAATGAGTCTTTAGCATATTGTTCTTAGCTTACAGATAACCAACAGACGGAACAACTGTCTCTGGTCACATGGCTACAGTAACAACCAACAGAAAACAATGCTCTACTGTCACCATGGTACAGCTAACAACAGACAGAACGATGTCTACTGGTTCACAGGTTCAGGTCTGAGTAACACTTCCATGCTATAGGTTATCAATTACCTGAAACAGCCTGAAATTAGCTGAATAGCTCTGAATCGAATGCTATGCAGTATCTGAAAGATATCTTAGGATTGTGTCTGCCTAGAGACATAGTGACCAGTAGACATCGTTCTGTCTGTTGTTTACTGTACCATGTGACCAGTAGACATTGTTCTGTCTGTTGTTACTGTACCATGTGACCAGAAGA
Source organism: Salvelinus sp. IW2-2015 (assembly GCF_002910315.2). NCBI lineage: Eukaryota > Metazoa > Chordata > Actinopteri > Salmoniformes > Salmonidae > Salvelinus > Salvelinus sp. IW2-2015. The sequence goes on from NW_019945989.1 coordinate 47,626, forward strand.
CATTGTTCCGTCTGTTGTTACTGTACCATGTGACCAGTAGAACATTGTTCCGTCGTTGTTACTTTTACTGCAAAGGAAATGAGACTCTGATCGATTCATTAGAAACAATTATATTTCACTTCCAACGAAAACAAACCTTTGTGACGTGATGAAACAGAAACCACCGGCAAGACAAACCGTACCAGTAGAATATAAAGGCAATGTATTGGAGATATTGATTTAAAAACTTGTGTTCAGCAAGATGGAGGCCAAGTCCTCATTGAATAACTGTTCTATTCGCTGAATTCATAAAAGGTATAAACAGAACAATTACTCTCCTCTTCTAAAATAAAGCTTTCTTCTATCTATCTAGTTTGGGTTGAAGACAGCAGTAACGTTTGTTCATATGCTCATGCTGGACATACACTGAAGAAACCATTAAAATACACCAGAATACAATAGTGTTATTCTTCCCCCCAGTACTATGAAATGCACAAGCCCAATAGCCTAGAATAGCAGCACTTGTAGCCTGCGCCTGGCTAAAGCATGACCGTGTCCACTGCACTAATACATGTAATCCTGTCACTGTGTGTCTGCCTCTGGGATTCCAGAAACACGGTGATGTAATGGGATTAAATGTCTTGATACTGAATACAGGGTTCAGACCCAACATTCCTACTCAACATGGTTCCTCTCTCTGATACTGAATACAGGGTTCAGACCCAACTTTCTACTCAACATGGTCCCTCTCTCTGATACTGAATACAGGGTTCAGACCCAACTTCCTACTCAAACATGATTCCTCTCTCTGATACTGAATACAGGGTTCAGACCCAACTTCCTACTCAACATGGTTTTGGCCAGATTCTATCTTCTCTTCTTGGGCTATGCAAGGAAACAGCTGTGACCTATCCACAGTATTCTCTTAGTAACACGTCAGCTAGCCTCTCCACTCTGATACCGAAACAGGTTTAGACCTAGTTCCAGTTTGGTGGGAACCAGCCATAGCCTGTCCACAGCAGTATGCTCTTAGAGCGAATTACTAAGTATAGCCTACTGCCATATAACAAAGTCAGTGATACTTAATACATTGTTTAGCCAATCTTCTAGTTTGTCACCGATACACATTTTGGCTAGGTTGTGCTTTACATGAGGAAGCAGTCATAGCCTCTCCACAGTCCTCTTATAGCAAGGATGGGCAACAGGCGTCCCGCGGGAAGGAACTCGGTCAGGGTCTCAACTTACTGATGAGTTAGAACACACAAGGTGCCATTTTCAAAAAACATGGGACTTTGTATCAGCAGTTTTTCCCTCTTGTTATTTCAGTCACTGACAGTCACTCAATTTAGCCCATGTCATCCAAAATATATTTTTTAGATTGGTAAATTATTTTAGCTGCCAGCTATCTAAGCTTGTATTATCATGGTCGAATTACGACGCGGGGGGCCCCCAATGATTTTGTTAGTCACTCTCACTCAAATATCATGTAAAAAAAACTATTCTCTATGTCCCCATGACAAAATGTGTAGAATTGCATGACACTTGCTTTACAACGGCAACATTTTCTCTCTTGCCTCATGGGAAAATCTGTCACGTTCCTGACCTGTTTTCTGTTAGTTTTGTATGTGTTTGTTGGTCAGGACGTGAGTTGGGTGGGCAGTCTATGTTTTCTGTTTCTTATGTTGGTTAATGGGTACCTAATATGGTTCTCAACTAGAGGCAGGTGGTTTTCATCTCCTCTGATTGAGAATCATATTAAGGTAGGTAGTTTCACAGTGTTTGTTTGTGGGTGGTTGTCTCCTGTGTCTTGTGTCTATGTTGCACCATACGGGACTGTTTCGTTCGTTCGTCGTTTTGTGTCGTCATTTTCCTGTCCGTTCGTTCTGCGTTACATGTAAGTCCTTACGTTCAGGTTTGTCTACGCCGTTTGTTGTTTTGGTTTAGTTTTAAGTGAAGTTCGTGTTGTTCGTCTTTACTTTAATAAATATCATGTCAAATCACAAGTCTGCATTTTGGTTCGATCCCTGCTCCTCCTCTTCGTATGAAGAGGAGGAGGAACGCCGTTACAAAATCATACAATTGCAGGAAATAAACTCCAAAAATGCTCTCTGCTGTCAAGAAGGGAGCTGATAAAATGTTTTTGCTCGCAAGATGGGGGAGCCCCAAAACAACAAATGTAACTTAGGGCCCCCAATAGGCTAGGGTGGCATGTGTTGGTAATAGATGTGGGTATGGATGTGGGTATAGATGTGGGTATAGATGTGGGTATAGATAAGATGTGGGTTATTAGATGTGGGTATAGAATAGATGTGGGTATAGATGTGGGATATAGATATAGATGTGGGTATAGATACAATGTGGGTATAGATGTGGGTAATCGGATGTTGGTATAGATGTGTGGTATAGATGTGGTTATGGATGTGGGTATAGATGTGGGTATAGATATAGATGTGGGTATAGATATAGGATGTGGGTATAGATGTGGGGTATAATAATATAATGGGGTATAGATGTGGGTTGTAGAAGTGGGTATGGATGTGTGATGGATGGGGGTATAGATGCGGTATAGATGTGGGTATAGATTGGGTATAGATGTGGGTATAGATGTGGGTATAGATATAGATGTGGGTATATAGATATAGATGTGGGTATAGATGTGGGTATAGATGTGGGTATAGATGTGGGTATGGATGTGGGTATAGGATGTGGGTAATAGATGCGGGTATAGAGTGCGGGTATAATGCGGGTATAGATGTGGGTATAGATGGGTATAGATGGGGTATAGATGTGGGTATAGATATAGATGTGGGTATAGATGTGGTATAGATGTGGGTATAGATGTGGGTATAGATGTAGATGTGGGTATAGATGTGGGTATAGATGTGGGTATGGATGTGGGTATAGATGTGGTATAGATGCGGGTATAGATGCGGGTATAGATGCGGTATAGATGTGGGTATAGATGCGGGTATAGATGTGGGTATAGATGTGGGTATAGATATTAGATGTGTGGTATAGATGTGGGTATAGATGCGGGTATAGATGTGGGTATAGATGCGGGTAGATGCGGGTATAGATGTGGGTATAGATGTGGGTATAGATGTGGGTATAGATGGGGTATAGATATATATGTGGGTATGGATGTGGGTATGGATGTGGGCATAGATGTGGGTATAGATATAGATGTGGGTATGGATGTGGTTATAGATGGGGGTATAGATGTGGGTATAGATGTGGGTATAGATGTGGGTATAGAGGAGGTATAGATGAGGTATAGATGTGGGTATAGATGGGGTATAGATATATATGTGGGTATAGATGGGGTAATAGAATATATATGTGGGTATAGATGGGGTATAGATATATATGTGGTATATGGGAGTGTGGGTATGGATGTGGGTATGGATGTGGGTATAGATGTGGGTATAGATGTGGGTATAGATGTGGGTATGGATGTGGGTATAGATGTGGGTACAGATGTGGGTATAGATGTGGGTATAGATATAGAGGTGGGTATAGATGTGGGTATAGATGTGGGTATAGCATGTTGGTATAGATGTGGGTATAGATGTGGGTATAGATGTGGGTATGGATGTGGGTATAGATGTGGTTATAGGATGCAGGTATATATGTGGGATATATGTGGTTATAATATGTGGGTATAGATGTGGGTATAGATGTGGGTATAGATGTGCGTATAGATGCGTATATATTGTGGGTATAAGATGTGGGTATAGATGTGGGTATAGATGTGGGTATGGATGTGGGTATAGATGTGGGTATGGATGAGATGGGTATGGATGTGGGTATAGATGTGGGTATAGATGTGGGTATAGATGTGGGTATGGATGTGGGTATGGATGTGGGTATAGATGGGGGTATAGATGTGGGTATAGATGTGGGTACAGATGTTGCTATAGATGCGGGTATAGATGTGGGTATGGATGTGGGTATAGATGTGGGTATAGATGCGGGTATGGATGCGGGTATAGATGTGGTATGGATGCGGGTATAGATGCGGGTATAGATGCGCGGTATAGATGCGGGTATAGATGCGGGTATGGATGTGGGTATAGATGTGGTATACGATGCGAAGCTTATAGATGCGGTTAATAGATGCGGGTATAGATTGCGGGTATAGATGCGGGTATAGAGGTGGGTATCGATGTGGTATAGATATGGGCTTATAGATGCGTGTATAGATGCGTGTAATAGATGTGGGTATAGATTGGTATAGATGTGGGTATAGATATAATGTTGAGTGATAGATTGGTATATATCGGGGGATAGATTTGGTTATAGATGTGGGTATAGATGTGGTATAGATTAGATGTTGGGTATAGATGTTGGTATAATTGTTGGGTATAGATGTGGGATAGATCTGTGGGTAATGGATGTGGTATAGATGTGGTTATAGAATGCTGGTTCAGTCTGGTTCAGTTAGCGTTCAGTCTGGTTCAGTTAGCATTCAGTCTGGTTCAGTTAACGTTCAGTCTGGTTCAGTTAACGTTCAGTCTGGTTCACTTAGCGTTCAGTCTGGTTCAGTTAGCATTCAGTCTGGTTCACTTAACGTTCAGTCTGGTTCAGTTAACGTTCAGTCTGGTTCAGTTAGCGTTCAGTCTGGTTCACTTAACGTTCAGTCTGGTTCAGTTAACGTTCAGTCTGGTTCACTTAGCGTTCAGTCTGGGACACTTCCTGCACTATAGGGTTTTATATTACCCTGGCAATAACAGCCATTCAGTTCAGTCTATTCAAGCTATTTCAGTTATTCTGTTCATATGATTTCTTTAGCATATTGTTGTTACTGTACCATGTGACCAGTAGACATCGTTCTGTCTGTTGTTACTGTACCATGTGACCAGTAGACATTGTTCRGTCTGTTGTTACTGTACCATGTGACCAGAAGACATTGTTCRGTCTGRTGTTACTGTACCATGTGACCAGWAGACATRGTTCRGTCTGTTGTTACTMTACTYCAAAGGAAATGAGACMCTGATCYATTCATTAGAAACAATTATATTTCACTTCCAACGAAAACAAACCTTTGTGACGTGATGAAACAGAAACCACCGGCAAGACAAACCGTACAAGTAGAATATAAAGGCAATGTATTGGAGATATTGATTTAAAAACTTGTGTTCAGCAAGATGGAGGCCAAGTCCTCATTGAATAACTGTTCTATTCGCTGAATTCATAAAAGGTATAAACAGAACAATTACTCTCCTCTTCTAAATTAAAGCTTTTCTTCTATCTAGTTTGGGTTGAAGACAGCAGTAACGTTTGTTCATATGCTATGCTGGACATACACTGAAGAAACCATTAAAATACACCAGAATACAATAGTGTTTTTCTTCCCCCCAGTACTATGAAATGCACAAGCCCAATAGCCTAGAATAGCAGCACTTGTAGCCTGCTGCCTGGCTAAAGCATGACCGTGTCCACTGCACTAATACATGTAATCCTGTCACTGTGTGTCTGCCTCTGGGATTTCCAGAAACACGGTGATGTAATGGGATTAAGTGTCTGATACTGAATACAGGGTTCAGACCCAACTTCCTACTCAACATGGTTCCTCTCTCTGATACTGAATACAGGGTTCAGACCCAACTTNCTCTGATACTGAATACAGGGTTCAGACCCAACTTCCTACTCAACATGGTTCCTCCCTCTGATACTGAATACAGGGTTCAGACCCAACTTCCTACTCAACATGGTTCCTCTCTCTGATACTGAATACAGGGTTCAGACCCAACMTRCTACTCAACATGGTCCCTCTCTCTGATACTGAATACAGGGTTCAGACCCAACTTCCTACTCAACATGATTCCTCTCTCTGATACTGAATACAGGGTTCAGACCCAACTTCCTACTCAACATGGTTTTGGCCAGATTCTATCTTCTCTTCTGGGCTATGCAAGGAAACAGCTGTGACCTATCCACAGTATTCTCTTAGTAACACGTCAGCTAGCCTCTCCACTCTGATACCGAATACAGGGTTTAGACCTAGTTCCAGTTTGGTGGGGAACCAGCCATAGCCTGTCCACAGCAGTATGCTCTTAGAGCGAATTACTATAGTATAGCCTACTGCCATATAACAAAGTCAGTGATACTTAATACATTGTTTAGCCAATCTTCTAGTTTGTCACCTGATACACATTTTGGCTAGGTTGTGCTTTACATGAGGAAGCAGTCATAGCCTCTCCACAGTCCTCTTATAGCAAGGATAGGCAACAGGCGTCCCGCGGGAAGGAACTCGGTCAGGGTCTCAACTTACTGATGAGTTAGAACACACAAGGTGCCATTTTCAAAAAACATGGGACTTTGTATCAGCAGTTTTTCCCTCTTGTTATTTCAGTCACTGACAGTCACTCAATTTAGCCCATGTCATCCAAAATATATTTTTTAGATTGGTAAATTATTTTAGCTGCCAGCTATCTAAGCTTGTAGTTATCATGGTCGAATTACCGACCCGGGGGGGGCCCCCAATGATTTTGTTAGTCACTCTCACTCAAATATCATGTAAAAAAAACTATTCTCTATGTCCCCATGACAAAATGTGTAGAATTGCATGACACTTGCTTTACAACGGCAACATTTTCTCTCTGCCTCACTGGCAATAACAGCCATTTCAGTTCACCTATTCAAGCTATTTCAGTTATTTCTGTTCATTATGATTTCTTTAGCATATTGTTGTTACTGTACCATTGTGACCAGTAGACATCGTTCTGTCTGTTGTTACTGTAACCCATGTGACCAGTTAGACTTGTTCTGTCTGTTTGTTACTGTACCATGTGACCAGAAGACATTGTTTTCCTGCTGTTTGTTACTGTGACCATGTGACCAGTAGACATTGTTCCGTCTGTTGTTACTACTGCAAAGGAAATGAGACTCTGATCGATTCATTAGAACAATTAATATTCACTTTCCAACGAAAACAAACCTTTGTGACGTGATGAAACAGAAACCACGGCAAGACAAACCGTTACCAGTAGAAAATATAAAGGCAATTGTATGGATGATACATAAATTGATTTAACAAACTTGTGTTCTAGCCACAGAAGGAGGCAAGTCCTCATTAATCAACTGTCTAGCTATTCGGCTGAGATTCATACAAAGGATAAACCAGAAACAATTACCTCTCTCCTCTTCTAAAATATAAAGGCTTTTCTTCTATCTATCTGGTTTCTGATGTGTATTTTTGTTGATCTGAAGACAGCAAGATAAAGTTTGTTCATCCAACCATACTGACAATCACATTGATGAGAACGATCACACCTGCTATACAGGGAACCGATTAAAATACACCAGAAAACAAAAATCAGTGTATTTCTTCCGACCTAAGTACCTTATGCGAAGATATGTCACGAAGTCCGCTAATAGCCCTAGAAATGAGCAGCACTGGTCCTGCTGCCTCGGCATTAAAGCCATCGACTCCGTAGTATGTTTGGTCGCCTTCCACTTGAACTATACATGTAATCCTGTGCTATCTGATGTGTCTGCCTTCTGTGATTTCCAAGAACGACATGCTGGTGATGTTAATGGGAGTAATCTTAATGTAGTGCTGCTTACTTGAATACTTGATAATACAGGCGTTCATGACCCAAACTTTCCTACTCAACATGCGATTCTCTCATCTTCTCGGATACTGAATTGACGGGGTTCAGACTCCAATCACTTCTACTCAAAACCATGGTCCCTCTCTCTGTACTGATACAGGTTCAGGACCAAACTTGCGCTACTCTGCAAGGCTAATGGATTCCTTCCCCGTCTTCCATTGATCACTTGAATATCGAGTGGTTCAGACCCAACTTTCCTACCTCAGATCATAGCCGGTTTGGCAGATTCTATCTCTCTCTTTCGGGACTCTGCAAGAGGAAACAGCTCTTTTACGTACCATCCAACAGATATTCGCTTAGATATTCAGTAACCACCTCCCAGCTAGCACTCTCCACTCTCGATAGATCACCCGAAACAGCAGTTGTTTTTGACCTCTAGTCCATATTTGTGAGGAACCAGCCCATGCCTTGTCACACAGCGTATGCTCTCATAGAGCGAATTACTATAGACTATAGCCTACTAGCAAAACCAAAGTCTAGTTATACTTAATACATTTGGTTTAGCCAATCTTTCTAGTTTGGTCACCTGAATACACATTTGGCTAGGTTGATGCTTTACATTGAGGAAGCAAGTCCATAGCCTCTCCACAGTCCCTATATAGCAAGGATGAGGCAACAGGCGTTCCTCGCGGGAAGGAACTCAGGGTCAAGGCAGGTCTCAAAAGTTAACTTGAATGAGAGTTAGAACACACAATGTGCCATTTATCAAAACAAAACATGGGACTTATGTTTCAGCAGTTTTTCCCTCTTTGTTTATTATCAGTCAACTGGACGAGTCACTCAAGTTTACCCATTTGTCATCCCAAAAATTTTTCTAGAGTTTGTGTAAATTATTTTAGCTGCCAGCTATCTAAGCTGTCAGTATCATTTGGTCGATTTAACCGAACCCGCCGGGGACACCGGCCAGCAACCAATGCCAATATAATTGTAGTCACTCATCACCCTCAAATATCAATAGATAAAAAAAACTATCTCTTATCTGTCCCCATACAAAATGTGTGAATTGACATGGACACTTGCTTTTACAACAAAAGGGCAACATTCTTCTCTCTGCCTCATGGGAAAATCTGTCACGTTCTGACCTGTTTTTTCTGTAGTTGTATGGTTTGTTGTCATCGACACGTGAGTTTGGGTTGGCAGTCTATGTTTTCTGTTTCTATGGTTGGTTTAATGTTGGTACCTAATATGGTTCTCAACTAGGAGGCAGGTCGGTTTTCATCTCCGTTCTTGATTGAGATATATATAGTAGGTAGTTTCCAGTGTTTGTTTTGTGGGTAGGTTGTCTCCTGTGTCTGTGCTATGTTGCACATACGGGACTGTTATCGTTTCGTTTCGTCGTTGTGCGTCATTTTTCCTGTCCTGTTCGTTTTCTGCGTACATGTAAGCCTTACGTTCACGAGTTTGTCTACGCCGTTTGTTGTTTTGTTCTAGTTTTAAGCTGAAGTTCGTGTTGTGCGCTCTTTACTTAAAAATTCATTCAAATACAAGTCTGCAATTTTTGGTTCGATCCCTGCTCCTCCTCTTTTGTATGAAGAGGAGGAGGAACGCCGTTTTACAAAAATCTTATACAACTTGCAGGAATTAACACTCCAAAAAATGCTCTCTGCTGTTCAAGAAGGGAGCTGCATAAAATGTTTGCTCGCAAGATGGGGGAAGCCCCAAAACAAAAATTAACTTAGGGCCCCCAATTAGGCCTAGGGGGCATATGTTAGGTATAGATGTTGGGTATGGAGGAGGTTAGATTGTGTATAGTTGGGATATAGAATAGATGTGGGATACTTAGATGTGGGTCATAGATATAGATGTGGGTATAATGTGGATATAGCACTTTATAGATGTGGGGTATAGATACAGATGTGGGTTTATAGTGTGGTTATGGATGTTGGTTTATTTTTAAAAATAAGGGGGAAGATGTGGTATAGATGTCGGTTTATGGATGGGAAGTTTTATAGATGTGGGTTGATTATAAATGTGGGTATAGTATAGATGTGGTATAGATGTGGTATAGATTTAGATGTGGGTATAGATGTGGGTGTAGAAGTGGTAGGATGGGTATATATGGACTGGGGGTTATAGAGGGGTATAGAATGTGGGTTATAGATTAGGGGTTATAGATGGGGTATAGATGTGGTATAGATATAGTGTGGTATTAGATATAGATGTGGTATAGATGTGGGTATAGATGTGTGGTATAATGTTGGGTAGATGTGGGTATAGATGTGGGTATAGATGCGGGATATTAGATGCGGGTATAGATGCGGGTATAGATGTGGTAAGATGCTAAGATGTGGGTATAGATGTGGGTTTTAAGTATAGATGTGGGTATAGATGTGGGTATAGATTGTGGTATGATGTGGGTATAGATGTAATGTGTATAGAGTGTTAAGATGTGGGTGGATGTTGGGTATAGATGTGGGTATAGATGCGGGTATAGATTGCGGGGTATAGTGCGGCGTTATAGATGTGTATGATGCGGGGTATAGATGTGGGTTATAGATGTGGGTATAGATATAGATGTGTTATAGATGTGGTGCTATAGTCGGGTATAGATGTGGGTATAGATGCGGTATAGATGCGGGTAGTAGATGTGAGGTAGTAGAATCTTGTGTGGGTAAGTGCAATGTGGGGTAAGATGGGGTATAGCATATATATGTTGGTTGTGGCATGGTTAAGTGTGGTATGGTATGTGGGCATAGACGTGTGGGTATAGATGATAGATTGTGGTATGGATGTGGGTATAAGATGGGGTATAGATGTGGTATAGATAGTGGCTATAGATTGGGTATAGCATGGGGGTATATATAGATCGTGGGTATAGATGTGAGGTATAGATGGGGTTAGATATTATATGTGGTATAGATGGGGTATAGAATATATATGTGGGTATAGATGGCGGTATAGTTATATGGGGGTATGATGTGGGTATGGATGTGGTATGGATTGGTATAGATGGTGGGGTATAGATGTGGTATAGATCGTGGTATGGATGTGGGGATTAGATGTGGATTACAGATCGTGGGATATAGAGTGGGGTAAGATATAGATGTGGATATAGTGTGGGTATAGATGTGGGTATAGTGTTGGTATAGATGTGGGTTATAGAGGTGGTATAGATGTGGTATGGATGTGGGTATAGATGTGGTTATAGAACTGCCAGGTATAATGTGGGTATATATTTGTGAGTATATATGTGGTATAGTGATGTGGGATATAATGTGGGTTATATGTGGGGTATAGATGCGGGTTATATGTGGGGTATAGATAGTGGGTATAGATGGTGGGTATAGGATGTGGGTAGTGGACTGTGTGGTATACGATGTGGGTCATGGATGTGTGTATGGATGTGGGTATAGATGTGAGTATAGCATGGGTATAGATGTGAGTATGGATGTGGGTATGGATGGGGTTATAGAGGGTATAGTGGGTATAGATGTGGTTACAGATGTTGGTATAGATCGTTGTATATATGTGGTATGGATGTGGTATAGATGTGGGGTATAGATGCGGTATGGATGCGGGATATAGATGGGGTATGGATGCGGGCTATAGATGCGTGGTTATAGCATGCGGGTATAGCATGCGGGTATTAGATGCGGGCTATGAGGATCAGTGCACGGTTATAGACACTGGACGGCCCTAAGACTGCAGGGACCTTAGTGGCAGGCCTTAGATGGCGGGTACTAGATGCGGGTTATAGATGCGGGACTATAGATGTGTATGGATGTCGCGCCCCGCGTTACATAGATGTGAGGTATAGAGCGCGGCATAGATCCGCCGGGTAGTAGAATGTGAGGGCCTATAGATGGGTATATAGAATGTGGGTATAGATATAGATTTGTAACCTAGATGGTGTGGTATATATAATGGGTATTAGATTGTGTTATAGATGTTGGGTATTAGATGTGGATTAGATATACGCATCGTGGTATAGATGTTGGATATAGATGGGGCTTACTAGATGGGGTTATAGATGTGTTATCGATGTGAGGTATAGATGTGGTTAGACCTAAATTAGATGCGGGTATATTATATGTTGGTCTATATATATGTGGGGGTATAGATGTGGAATGGATAGATGTGGATGGATGTGGGTTAGATGTGGGGTATGATGCGGGTATAGAGTGGCTTGCAGGATATATATGTGTGGTATATTTGTGTGTATTATAGATGTCTGGGTGAGGGGTATAGATGTGTGGTATAGATGTGGTACATAGAATATTAGATGTTGTATAGATGTGGGTATATCGATATGGGGTATAGATGTGGTTATATATGTGAGGTATAACATGTGGTATAGATATAGATGTGGCTATAGATGTGGGTATAGATGGGGTATGTGGTATAGATGGGGTATAGATGGGGTATAGATGCTGGGATAATAAGATGGGAAGCAAGCGCCCTAATCGATAGTGCCACGGTATGAGTGTAGAGTGTATATAAGATGTGCGGATATTCCGAGCCAATAGGCAAAACGATATGATCTTCGTAGGGTCCAAATAGATGGGCACACAAGCGATAGACCTGTGCAAACCGGAGCCTATAGAATCGAAGGGGCCCAACATAATAGTATGTGAGGATATGGATGTGCAAGTCATATTAGATGTGGGTAAGAAGTGTGGGTAAGATAATGTGTATGGATGTGGGGTATAAAATACGATCCGTGCGCTGCAGCTATGGGATGGAAGGAATTGATTAGAATAGTGCAGGTAAATGGATGGAAGGATTTATAGATGTGGTATGGATGTGGGTTATCACCGATGGGAGGATATAGGATGGGGTATAGATGTGGGTATGGATCGTGGGTATAAAGTGTGGGTATAGATGTGGGTCATAGCATGGGGGTATTAGCAGATGTGGGTTATGGAATTGTGGGTATAGACCATGAGGGGTCATTAGAATGTGGGTCATGGATGTGGGTATAGATAGTGGGAGCCAATATAGATGGGGGTATAAGATGTGGGTATAGATGGGGTTCTATAGATTGGGTATAGATGGGTAGGTATATAGAGTTGTGGGTTTATGGATCGATGGGATAATAGATGTGGGCTATAGAATGTGGGTATGTGTGGGAAAAAAAGGTATGGAATGTAGGGTATGATTGTGGGTATGGACTTGTGGGTTATTAGCATGTGGGTATGGATGTGGGTTATAGATGTGGGTATGGATTGCGTTACTAGATGGGGTATAGATGGGGTTTATAATTTGGGTAATGGATGTGGTTATAGATGTGGGGTATTAGATGTGGGTATAGATTTGGGGTATAAGATGTGGGTATGGAATGTGGCGTAAGATGTGGGTATAGATTGTGGTCATGGATTGTGGGTATAGATGTTTGGTATGGATAGTGGGTCATAGATGTGGCTATGATCGTGGGTATATGGATGTGGGTATAGATGTGGCGTATAAGATGTGGGGTATAGATGTGGGTATAGATGTGGGTCTGGATGTGGACTAGATGGGATGGTATAGATGTGGGTATAGATGTGCTGGACAAGATGTTGGTATAGATGCGGGGATAGTTGTGGTATGGATGTGGGTACTAGATTGTGGGTATAGATGCGGGTCCATGGGATTGTGAGGAAGATGTGGGTATGGGATGCGGAGTATAGATGCGGTATAGCATGCGAGGTTTATAAGATGTGGTATAGTGCGGTGTAGGCATGTGGATAGAAATGTGGGTATAGATTGCGGGGTATGATGCGGGTATAAGATGCAGGTATAGATGCGGGTATAGATGCGGGTATAGATGTGGGTAATGGATGTGGGTATAGATTGGTGGGTCATAGAAATGCGGGTATAGATGCGCGGCTTATCAGCATGCGGCTTATAGTTATGAGGTAAGACTGCAGAAGCCGCGAGCCACTGCGGCCACTCATGATAGTTCAGTGTGTTTTTGTGCCCCCCCATCACCATCAAAGTTTGGTCCGATCCCTGTTTTATAGTGGAGTCGGACTTTGTCGGGTTAGTTGCAAGTCAGTGGTAAATTCTCTTCGGTCAGTACTTCTTTCCTCTTTCAGTCAGATATAATCCTCTTCAGTCAGTTATAATCCTTTTTCAGTGCAGATATAATCCTCTTCCATGAGATTTATTCCTCTTAGTAGTGAATTTCAATTAAATATATTGAATCCAGTACTTCGTTTCTCTCTGCACCATAATTTTGCTTTTATAAAATTACTGTCCAATATATAGTCAATATGTCAGTCAATTTGTCGAGTCAAAATTTCAGTCATTTATGTCAGTCAAACATGTCAGCATTATTTCATGTCAAACTTGATCAGCCAAACATGGTCAGTCATATATAACAGTCACATGGCAGTGCATTCATATCAGTCAACATGGTCAGTCATTATGTCAGGTCAATATTGTCAGTCAACATGTCAGATCATAATATGTTCAGGGACAATATTGTCCATCAATATGTCCAGTCAACAGTCAGCTCAATGTCAGTCATTAGAGTTTTCTGAGTGCCAAACAGTGAACTTTTACAACCGATAGCTGCAGACTGAGATTCTTGTCTCTTGAACCAGCAGATCTAACCAGAGTAAAGAGTGGTGAGAGAGACAAAACTTCAACACTATAATATCACTTGAGAATGCTAAAATATATATCTGCTTGCCAATTAATCAGGACGGCCTTCAACATCATGAATTTCATAGCTTCATGCATTAGTTCACGCATACACTAATTTGCATTACTGTTTCATTCCAAAACCAAGTATTCGTGTCGCAAAGTCTTTTGTGCAAAGAAATGCAACGGGCAATTATTTTACGGTTGCAATCCAAATGCTCAATGAAATATGGTCAGCACTCACTACATTTACTCTGTTCGTCGGTTAACAATAAACACCATTTTAAAAAATCAACCTATAACAGTGAACAGCAACTTCTAAAGTTGTCAGAAGTCTGGTACAGATCAGGATGTAGCGATGGGACGTAACCTAAAAACTTCAAATGACAAACACAATTAGCACTAAGAGAACACATTAACATAGACAAGAAACAATACTCCAGCCACGCTCCCATACTAGTAGTCAAACATAGAGAAACCTGATAATAGTATTACTAGGCGAGATTGGGATTGTGTGGAGGTATGGGGCAATGGGCACTAGGTGTGGAGCTGCGGACGTGTGATTGAGTGTGGGGTGGGACATTGGTGTGAGGTGAGGGTTTGATTGGTGTGGGAAGCTGCATAGCCAGGGGATTGGATGAAATTAGCAGGTGTGGTAATTGTGGTGACGATTAGGATGTGGCGGTGTTAGATTGGCAATGCTGGGGCAGTGGGGCTGGCGATTGGTGTGTGGTGGGATTGGGGATGTGGTTAGGATTTGGCTGTGGACCGGTAGTGATTCGGTGGGGATGTGTCAACCCGGTGGTCGCATTAGGACGCCAAGGTGGGATATGTGATTGGAGGTTGGGGTGTGATGCTGGTGACATGTGATGGGGTGGGATTGGGGATGGTGGGAAATCTGGTGTGTGCGGTAGTATTGGTGTGGGCCAAACAATGTGAGAGGGTATTGGCATGATAGTCGGTGTGGCGGTTATGCTTATTGCATGTGGGCGAAATATGGCAGTGGGAGTATTTCGAGCTGTAGCAACGGTCGGGACATGGTGTGGGGTGATGGGACAGGTGGGATATGGCGGTTGTAGAGAGAGTGGGAGATTAAGGTGGCCAACCGGCCAAGCGTTGCACGTAGGATAATTGGTGTGGAGCTGCCCGGGGTGCGGCCCGCGTGGTATTTGTCCCTCAAAAAAACCACACGAGTGCCGGAGGTGGGATTGGCACAAAAAACCCAAACCAAACCCTGTGCGGGCTGTGGGGTGGGGGATTGGGTGTGGGGTTGGAATTGGGTGGTAGCCCCCCGACTGTGGCGGATGGTAGATTGACTGCTACGGCTTGTGAGAGGTGTCGCCCCCCCGGTGGGAATGATGTGGAGGTGTCGCGGGAGTGACTAATTACTGGTAACCACCCATGTAGGGTGATCGACCAGGCTCGCGGGAGTTAAAAAAAATTGCGTGTGGGTGTGGAGTAAAAAATGAGGTTGGTAGATGAATGGAGTGGGATATTAAGAGAATAAAAATGAATAGGATCCCTGGTCGCTGCGGTGGCATTGGGTCGCAAAATTGTCAGGTGGTTTGGGACTTGATGTGGGGTGTGGCCTCATTTGCGTTTGCTTTTGGTAAATATATGATGGCGGAAAAAACACTGTCAGGGAGGGGTAAATAGGATTAGCAGGTGATTGTCTGAAGTTCTCAGACTCTAGGTTTTGTGATAAGAATGGACGATTGGTGGGTGATTTGGATATCGTGCTTTTTTATTTTTATATGGTGGACACTGGCTACCTTCTTAGCCCCACTCGGGTGGTTCCACTGCATTCTTTTCTGAGTTGATAAGACACCACCGTGATCTAAGCTTTGTCTATCTCGGGGCTTGGGGTAGTGTTCGAGTCGCATGGCGTATGTTGGCTCTATTGAGACATGACCAGAAACATTTTGTGTGCTCATATTACTACAATACCAATTTACTACAGCATCATACTCACCCTTACCACAACACCAACCCAAAACTCTAAACTCACATCCCCAAATTCCAATCCAGGATACCACCAAAAACACGCATATCTCCCTGTCTACTAAATCCAAAACCTCACCCCAACCAAGAAGACACACACACCAAGCATCCAGCAAAAACACGGAAAATATCAAAACAGGCGTGGAATACTCGGGGGAAAGTTAATGTTAGCGAGGATGTAAGTGAAGGGTCCAGGAAAGGAAGAACTCTCGTCGGCAGGATAAGATCTTAAAGACAAAATATGTTCGGCAAGAACACACGGGATATGGCGAAGTTGGAAGCACTCGAACACACATTGGGGTCGCCAGTGCCAGGAAGGAGACCGCCGGATAACTGCGCTGGTCGAGCCAATGCTTCCCTCCAAATTTGGACTAGAACGTGACGCATCAACGCATTTGTGCTCTTCATGTTCTGGGAAATTTACCCTAATTTCTCATCAATAGTTCATTTACGTCATGCCTTTTTCCGCCATCAGCTTACGTAGGCTCTGTCTCTCAGCAGAACACTTTATCTAGCAGCATTTAGGTAACTCCCTGAAGAATCGACCTATAGTCCTTATTTTATTAATTACTGGCCTCTAAAACTTAACTAACTGGATTTACCGTCTTTATTGAAATTGTCTAGAAATATAGTCTAGACTCATGTTTTTCATGTATTAATCTAGGTCACATTTAATTGTGTTTGTGTCGCGATATTTTAAAAATCACCAGATCAAACCCCATCTCATGGTTTATTATAAAGATTTCGATGGTTGAGCGTCCAATTTATAGTGTGCGTTGTGTGTAATAATGATCCGGTGTGCCACCAGTATTTAGCAGTTTTTAAAATGTGCAGGGCACCACTGGTGATGCGGCAAGTCGGCTCATAACCGTAACCATTTCTCTGTAAGGAAACCTTAATGTATGGCCAAGACACGATCGAGACAATAACTGCTATTTTGGCCAACTGAAATTAAACTTTCTCCAAAAATCATCGCACCACGTAACCTCTGGCCGCCGCTTCTGCCTCTCGCTAGCTGGAAGGGACTAGGGCCAACTCGATCCTCGGCTCTCTCCTGTTCGTGTGGCGTCCTCCCCCGCCTTCGTGCGGAGAAGAAAACGGTGTTGTGGGTGTTGTTGGAGGGAATGAGTGATCTGAGCTAAATTTCCATTATTTGGTTGTACTGGCCTTGAATAAGTAATATAGTGTTGATCTCTGATGAGTGAGCGACCACATTTAAGACCTCGGCCGAACATAACTAATCTCACCCAACATTCTTCGTTCCGCAATAGCAACCGCCCAACTTATTTCGGATCTCCACACCTTCTGCTCTCTAGCTCCTAATAATGCTTGATTTTTCTAATCCTAATATTCATTATGCCCCAAAAATGCTATTAGGTGTATCCGTACTACCATGCCTGAAATTTGGTGACTTAACATCCTCACTCTACCACCCTAGATCGATCGGTAACAATTTCTCCTATGCTTACTCCGAGGACCTGCCATAATTAATCACGATCCATTGAGCAGTGGTAGCGAGATCAAGTATCCAATCATCATCAGCATGGCCAATACGAAAAAACTCCCTCCAATAGAACACCACTAGCCTACAACGAAAAGTCACCCTCCCACAGTAACCCATCCTCAACACCTCACAAATACACCAAGCTCCTAACGATCATTCTCGATATTTTCTCACCAATTCCCTAACTCCACCTACAAAGTACAAAATAACCCCAAAATTTGGCTTTATTTAAAGCCTACACCAGATTGGCCCAAACTTCATCTCTACAAATCCTCTTACTCTTACATAGGTCCCCAAGCGCACATTCCCAACCATCAGATACATTACACTAGCACACACACCAATCCATAGGTCGCTCGTATTACACTGACACCCAATCCCACCCACACATCCAGAATCCAAAGTACGCGCAACGACACCCAGAACTCACACCTGTTCTCTTTAATTATGTCGCATTGGCGACCACTTTCACCCTGATTCCCCCACTAATCAGTATATAATAAACATTCACACAGGCTACCTCTCAACTTATTGCGCGGAAGTTTCCACCAGGCACAACCTGATCATCGAATCCACAATAAACGCATACCTCTCTTATTGGATAACCAATGTCACGTGGGCGAAGGGTAAAACATCATTCAAATGATTAAATTTAAATTAAGTGAATACCACAACACCAAATACGCCTCCTCGTCATCTATACCCACCACGCACCTCGCGTATGATGTCTCACACAAACGGCACACTCAACAAGGTATCCCCATTTCTGCGAATAATTCTCACTTCAAATCGCTTATCCTTACACTAAACCCTACCCTCCTCACACCCTACCACTATCCTTCCTCTAATTGGCACACACCCCACCCACACCCATTTACACCGCGCATCACATCCTACTTATAAGTCTAGTCCACTACACCCACCCATCCCAACCCCAATAACCTATATACCACACCCCACCACGCCCGATCTAGCCGCATTACTATCCTTCCCCCCACCTGGCCCTTCAACCCGAGCGCACCTCGTCACACACAGCCCAATACCTCCACCAACCCGCCCCACACGCAGATCCACACCCACAACCTACAAAACAAAACCCATTCCACCCACCCCAACCAACCCCCCACCCAACGACCACATCCCACCCCACACCCAAAATCCCACCCATACCCCACACCAATCCACATCCCACACCCTTACCCACTAATCCACCCCACACCCCACACCAATCGACAACACGCCACCCACATGCCGCCAGCCAGACTCATTCCCACCTCCACACCCCACCCGCACTCCACACCCCACCACGCCAATACACGACCCCACACTCCCATCCCAAACCCACACTGCCCACACCAACTACACACCCCACATCCACTCCCCCACACACCAACACGTCAATCGGCCACACCGCACCCGCTATGGAATACCCAGCCCCACCAACCCCAAAGCACAACGCATCCAAACCACTCCAATCCCCATCAACACAACCACTACCACCGGGCAATCCCACCCGCCACCCACCACCCACCAAATACACACCCCGCACCATAACACCAATCCCACACCACCACCAATCAACCCGCACCCCAATACCACCCTATCCCACCCATACCCACACAAACTCCCACCCCTGCGCTATTACCCAGTATCATGGTCTCTAGTTTTGGACACACTAGACCTATGAGATGCTGTGCCGCTTGGGAGTTATTGTTTCTTATCTATAGTTCATTGTGTTCTCAGTTGGCATTTGAATGCAATTTGAAGTTAGCTATTACGCCTCCCCCATCCCCTACATTTCCTGGATCCCTTACAGATTCTGACGGCATCTGCTGACACGCGCGCATGCTGTCCCTCCGTAATATGTAGAGGTGATTTTATATAATAATGTGTCCTCATTGTAAACCAGTCACAGAGGATAAAATGGTAAGTGTCAATAGGAGACACCAAATATTCATGAAGAGGAATATTAGGACTGCAACCATAGACACTCCCTGCTCCCGTATAAAGGCAGTTCTACTCTCATGCACATCTACGATCTTCTTGCAAGACAAAACGCAAAAGACTAGCGAAATTAAATTGATCACCAGATATATGCATGTACTGTATCTGCAAACTTCCTACCTACCTGCGCCCTAGAACCTTTATGCATTTTCAGTGCTGATGACCAGCCGTCTCCATGGATTAGATTGGCAATGGCCAGCTCCTAATTATTTACAAGATTTCTCAAATCGATAATCCTATTAAGTGCTTGAATTTTGCTCCCTCGTCACCACCTCCATTACTGATCTGATTAGTACGGATCTGGTCAAGAGACAGACTCAGTTCTGCAGCTTCGGCTCAAATCATATAAAGATATAGCGTCGTAAAAGTTCACCTCTTTGCACTCAGAAAACCCTCAAAAAATGTCACTAGACGTATATAAAGCACTGACATGATATGCCTTGAGCATATAGAAACTTGGTAACATAATTGACCATTGACATAATGAACTGACATGTATAGATGACATATGATTGACTGACAGTAAATGCAACGATCATGGTTCGACGCGTATACTAATGAAACCAGAAGACATGTGTGACTGATATAAAACTCTGACTGACATTTTGGCTGACACACGAGTACGGGTTTGAACTGACCTAATTCTCGAGCTGATCCCATCACAGTTGGGACTGACATACATTGATCTGACAATTCCGTTGAAGACTGACAATATTGATACTGACATATTAGTTTATACTAATTTATCACCTCTGACATCCCAAATAGTTTATTTCCCTCATTTAAATGACATTGAAGGGACGGAAGCGGAAATTATGAGCAGGAGAGTGAACTTACTCATAAATCACATTGATTTTTCGAATTGGGCAATAATAGGTGTAATTTATCGAATATTCAACTACAGACATGAAACGTTAGAGCATAATATCACACTGACAATTGAAGGATGGTATATTTTACACTTTTGAGAACACACGATATATACCAATTGGACTGTAAGACAGGATGATATGCTCACTAGAGCTGGAAGACAGTACGCTGACATACTACCGAAGAAGATCCCTGACACTAACTTGACCTTAAGACACAAGACCACTTCGAACTATAGAGAAGGAACCCACCTTCATGGGGGGAAAGTTCAGGACAAACTTTGGATATTAGGCGAAGGTGAGGTATGTGCGGGCAGGGCCACAAACACAACAATGACTGAACTCATCATGATCAGTTGAGCACGCGTTGTGGCCTCCGCGGATCTGCAGCGGCCGGTGGATCACATATCACCGCAATCCTCCATATAAACCCGCATCCAAGCCCAGTATAGCCCTGATCTCTGACCCGAATCATAATGAGCCGCACAATCATAGTCATACCCCCACAGTCCGCGTCTCACATGCTAGAATACGCCACGCAAGAGCTATACGCCGATCATACGCTCAAAATGACGCCGGCATCTTATACCCGCATCGTATACCCAGTATTCGTACTCGCCACCAAATCCATACTACCGCTCTCCCTTCACCCACAATCAATATATACCCGACACCTCATAGATACCCGCACTCTATACCCGCAATCCGAGTACCTCCCAATCCTATACCCACCATCAATAGCCGCGACTCATAATACCAAAATACACCTCATACCCCATCCCCATACCCAACATCTATACAACGCATCAGAACACATACATACCCATCTGTACACCACCATCGACCTCCCCACACCTCCATATACCCTCATACTATACGCACACATCACATACCACATCATACCACATCTTACCACATACTATACCCACATCGTATAGCCCACTATCCCGACTCCAACCCCATCCAACCACATCTCTACCCAATCCATAAACCCCCCCCCCAAACCACTATACCCACATCCATAACCCACATCTATTACAATCTCCTCACTCCATACCCACATCTTATAAAACCAGCCCCCATTCATACCCAATTTATTACCGAATCTATCACAACCCACGATTCCATTACCCACATGTCATATACCCCCATCTATAACCCCCATCTATACACCCACATCCATTAGCCACATCATACCCACAATCCATAGCCCACATCTATACCCACATCCATACCCAACATCCATACACACTCCACATCCTAGACCAACTACCCACTATCAACATCATCACCCACATCTATAACCCCATCTATCTCTCAGCATGTATTCCCCCATCTATACCAGCTATACCACCTATATCCCATCTACAGATATACCCCCATCTATACCCACATCTCATACCCAATCCAATACCAAACTATTACCCCATCTATACCCACATTCCATAGCCCACATCTATACCCCCATCGTATACCCACATTCTATAACCCACATCTATACCCACATCCATACCCACATCTATTACCCCATCTATCCCCCATCTATACACATCCCGATACGCCAACATCTACTACCCACTCCATACCACAATCTATACCCACCATCCATACCCACAAATCTATAACCCACACATTTACCCACATCTAATTACCCACATCTATACCCACATCTATACCCCACAACTCAGTACCACTCATAACCATCTATACCCCCATCTATCCCCTTCATTACCCCATCTATACCGACATCTATACCCCATCTATACCCACATCCTATTACCCACATCCTATACCACATCTATACCCATCTATACCCATCTATACCCCCATCTATACCATCTATACCCCCATCTATACCACATCCATCATTACCCAATCTAATCTATACCCACATCTATACCCACATCATAACCACATCATATACCCCCATACATACCCACATCTATACAACATCTATCATATATACCCACATCTATACCCACATCTATACCCACATCTATTAGCCCACATATATACCCACATATATACCCACATCTATTACCCGCATCTATACCCACATCTATACCCACATTCCATACCCACATCTATACCCAACATTCTATACCCACATATATAACCCACATATATACCCGCATCTAGTAACCACATCTAACCCACATCCATACCACATCTTACCACAATCTATACCAATCTTACCAACATCTATACACATCTATATCTATACCGCAATCTATACCCACATCTTATAACCACATCTAATACCCGCCATACATATACCACGTCTATACCACACTCATATATCCCACATCTATACCCACATTCTATACCCCACATCTATACCACATCTATACCCCATCTATACCCGATCTATACCCACATCTATACCCACATCCAATACCACATCTATACCCGCATCTATACCGCACGTTATACCCGCATCTATACCGCATCTATACCCGCATCTTCATCTCATCCTCAATCCATACCCGCATCTATACCCGCATCTATACCCGCATCTATACCCGCATTCTATACCGCATCCATTACCCACATCTAACCCGAGATCCATACCCGCATCTATTCCCACATCTGATACCCACATCCATACCCACATCTATACCCGCATCTATATACCAAACATCTGTACCCACATCTATACCCACATCGCTTACTACCCATCTATACCACATCCCTACCACATCCATACCCTCATCTATAACCCACATCTATACCCACTCTATACCACACCATACCCAGTCCATACCCACATCTTATAACCCACATCATACCCACATCTATACCCACATCTATACCCACATCTATACCCACACTATATTACCCGATCTTACCCACATCTTTACCCACATCTATACCCACATCTAATACCCACATATATACCCACATATATACCCACATTATATAACCTGCATCTATAACCACATCTATACCCCACATCCCATACCCACATCTATACCCACATCTCATACCCACATCTATACCAACATCTGATACCACATCTATACCCACATCTATTACCCACCATCTACTATCTATACCCACATCTATACCCACATCTGTACCCACATCTAATAACCCACATTCCATACCACATCTCATACCCACATCTTATACCCAATCTATACCCACTCCATTACCACATCCATAACCCACAGTCATACCCACATATATATCTATACCCCATCTATACCCACAATACATATCTATACCCCATCTATACCCACACATATATCTATACCCATCTAACCCACATCTATACCCACATCAATACCCCATCTATACCCCACATCTATACCCACATCTATACCCACATCTATACCCATCTATACCCACATCCCATACCCACTCTATATCTATCCACACTATGCCCACATCCATACCCACAATCCATCCCACATATATATCTATACCCTCTATACCCACATCTATACCCACATCTTATACCCACATCTATACCCGCATCTATACCCGCATCTATACCCAACATCTTATACCCGCATCTATACCCACATCTATACCCACATCTATATCTATACCCACATCTATACCCACATCTAATACCGCATCTATACCACATCTATACTCCGCATCTATACCCGCATCTATACCCGCATCTATACCCACATCTATAACCCACATCCATACCCACATCTATACCCACATCTATTACCCACATTCATACCGACATCACATCTATACCCACAATCTATACCCACATCTATACCACATCTTATATCTATACCCACATCTATACCCACATCTATACCGCATCTATACCCACATCTATACCCGCATCTATACCCGCATCTATACCCGCATCTATACCCACATCTAGACCACATCCATAGCCACATCTATACCCACATCTATACCCACATCCTATTACCCACATCTATACTCTATACCCACAATCTATATCTATACCCACATCTATACCCACATCTATACCCACATCTATACCCACATCCTATACCCGCATCTATACCCCATCCATACCCACATCCATACCACTTCTACACCACATCTATACCCCACATCTATATCTATACCCACAATCTATACCCACATCTTCTATACCCACATCTATATCTATACCCACATCTATACCACATCCATAACCACATCTATACCCACATCTTACAACATCCATACCCACAAATCATTATTACCCAACATCTGTATCTATACCACATCTATTATCATTATCCACATCTATACCCACATCTATATCTATACCCACATCTATACTATACCCATCTATATCTATACCCACATCTATACCCACATCTATACCCACATCCATTACCCACATCTATACCACACACATGCCACCCTAGCCTATTG
This sequence comes from Salvelinus sp. IW2-2015, assembly GCF_002910315.2. Classification (NCBI taxonomy): domain Eukaryota; kingdom Metazoa; phylum Chordata; class Actinopteri; order Salmoniformes; family Salmonidae; genus Salvelinus; species Salvelinus sp. IW2-2015. The sequence continues at coordinate 72,528 of NW_019945989.1, forward strand.
GGGCCCTAAGTTACATTTTGTTTTGGGGCTCCCCCATCTTGGCGAGCAAAACATTTTATCAGCTCCCTTCTTGACAGCAGAGAGCAGTTTTTGGAGTTTATTCCTGCAATTGTATAGATTTTGTAACGGCGGTTCCTCCTCCTCTTCATACGAAGAGGAGGAGCAGGGATCGAACCAAAATGCAGACGTGTGATTTGACATGATATTTATTAAAGTAAAGACGACACACGAACTTCACTTAAACTAAACAAAACAACAAAACGGCGAGAGACAAACCTGAACTAAGGACTTACATGTAACGCAGAACGAACGGACAGGAAAATGACGACACGAAACGACGAACGAACGAAACAGTCCCGTATGTGCAAACATAGACACAGACACAGGAGACAACCACCCACAAAACAAACACTGTGAAACTACCTACCTTAATATGATTCTCAATCAGAGGAGATGAAAACCACCTGCTCTAGTTAGAACCATATTAGGTACCACTTAACCAACATAGAAACAGAAAACATAAGACTGCCCACCCAAACTCACGTCCTGACACAACAAACACATACAAAACTAACAGAAAACAGGTCAGGAACGTGACAGATTTTCCCATGAGGC
>NW_019945989.1:74291-78335 GCF_002910315.2 Salvelinus sp. IW2-2015
ATAGTAATAATAATATGCATATTGTACGATCTAGAATAGAGTACGAGGCAGTTTAATTTGGGCACGATTTTTTACAAAGTGGAAACAGCGCCCCCATATTGACAAGAAGTTAACATATAGACTTAAAACTCAGGATTCTGTAAAAACATACCCAAATCAGGATATTTGTTTACTTATAGGTTCCTGTGCCAACCGGAAGTGCCTTACAATTGGGTTATAGGTGCTGTTTCGAAGGGTTAAAAAAGTCAGATCTTTCCAAAACTTTAAATGTGTGATTAGGCAACCCTCATGAACTTAAATCAGTCATGTCTCCCATACAATTTCCAAGAAAAACTCACACACACACACAGCTCACACACACAGCCAGTACAGAGGGACACAGTGTGGGGTGTAGAGAAAGAGAGAGCCTGCAATATTTACCTTTGTTCCAACTTTTAAAGAACCGTCTGACCTAGAGTTCTGAAACTTTAGAAAACAGTTCTAGAGCTCAGGTCGATAGTGCGTGGTGAGTTATGTGGCTCTAGAAGGTTCTCGGACCGAGAAACAGCCTCGTACATTTGCAATGACTTCAATTCATTTGGACAATTACGAAAATGACGACATTTAGAAAAGTCCAAGAGTCGCGTGACTAGGTGCATTGAAACCGGCTCGGTTCATAGAGACGGACCCCAACGTATCTGTCCGATAGCTCATTCAAGGACCCCGTAGCAAGGCATGGAAAAAGGTGGATATTCAGCACCAATTAAGGTCTTGCTCGGGCACCGAATGACCTATCAACCCGAAACTTGGGATTCGAGGTCACCTCACATAGGCCTACACATAATGTCAGAACTGGACCTGCAGCTAGAACGTAACTACATGTTATATGTTTTTATTATGGTTTAAACTGAAGGCGCTGTGAATTTTGGGCCTGCTCTGAAATATGTGATAGTTGGCTTCTAAACAATTTGGAAAAAGTGGGTATGTTGTCAGTTTGTATCAGTTTGGTGTCTGAAAATATCTAATTGACTGATAGACACTGATGACTTGCTAGTTGACTTTTGTACATTTGCAATATGTTTAAACAATGAGGTACCATCACCAAAATGACATTCTGAAATCAACACCAATGAGCAATGGAGAGGAACCAGAATCACTGCCCGGCAATCCCGAGTTCATCGGCCCAGTCAATTTCAGATTCCTGCAGTATTTCTGAGCATGTCAAATTCGTGATGTTATATGCCCATTGAAACATATTGCAAATGCACAGTACATTGAATCCCAGTCATATGTTTCATGTTTCATGTTTCAATTTTTGGCTTACCAGGCGTGATTTTTCAAAAACGGTTTTAAATGCTTTTAGGGGGCATCCAGACTTCCATGTCCGCTATGGGTGCACCATACTACCATAATATGCCCAGACACACTAAGGCTGAGTACATTGGCTGCTGGAGGAACCTCTGGTGTTTGGAGTATAATGAAGGTGTCCAGACACACTAAGGCTGAGTCAGTACATTGGCAGCTGGAGGAACCTCTGGTGTTTGGAGTATAATGAAGGTGTCCAGACACACTAAGGCTGAGTCAGTGAGTCACAGTACATTAGCGTGCTGGAGGAAACCTCTGGTGTTTGGAGTATAATGAAGGTGTCCAGACACACTAAGGCTGAGTCAGTACATTGGCGCTGGAGGAACCTCTGGTGTTTGGAGTATAATGAAGGTGTCCAGACACACTAAGGCTGAGTCAGTGCATTGGCTGCTGGAGGAACCTCTGGTGTTTGGAGTATAATGAAGGTGTCCAGAACCACTAAGGCTGAGTCAGTACATTGGCTGCTGGAGGAACCTCTGGTGTTTGGAGTATAATGAAGGTGTCCAGACACACTAAAGCTGAGTCAGTGCATTGGCTGCTGGAGGGACTCTGGTGTTTGGAGTATAATGAAGGTGTCCAGAACAACTAAGGCTGAGTCAGTACATTGGCTGCTGGAGGAACCTCTGGTGTTTGGAGTATAATGAAGGTGTCCAGACACACTAAAGCTGAGTCAGTGCATTGGCTGCTGGAGGAACCTCTGGTGTTTTGGAGTATAATGAAGGTGTCCAGACCACACTAAAGCTGAGTCAGTCATTGGCTGCTGGAGGAACCTCTGGTGTTTGGAGTATAATGAAGGTGTCCAGACACTAAGGCTGAGTCAGTGCATTGGCTGCTGGAGGAACCTCTGGTGTTTGGAGTATAATGAAGGTGTCCAGACACACTAAGCTGGTCAGTGCATTGGCTGCTGGAGGAACCTCTGGTGTTTGGAGTATAATGAAGGTGTCCAGACGCCACTAAGGCTGAGTCAGTAGCATTGGCTGCTGGAGGAACCTCTGGTGTTTTGGAGTATAATGAAGGTGTCCAGACGCACTAAGGCTGAGTCAGTGCATTGGCTGTGAGGAACCTTTGGTGTTTGGAATATAATGAAGGTGTCCAGACGCACTAAGGCTGAGTCAGTCATTGGCTGCTGGAGGAACTCTGGTGTTTGGAGTATAATGAAGGTGTCCAGACGCACTAAGGCTGAGTCAGTGCATTGGCTGCTGGAGGAACCTTTGGTGTTTGGAATATAATGAAGGTGTCCAGACGCACTAAGGCTGAGTCAGTGCATTGGCTGCTGGAGGAACCTCTGGTGTTTGGAGTATAATGAAGGTGTCCAGACACACTAAGGCTGAGTCAGTGCATTGGCAGCTGGAGGAACCACTGGTGTTTGGGGCAAGACTGGATTGTACAACTGAAGCTGTTCAGCACTTCTCCGGATGCAGCTGAACGGCAAAATCATCACCCTCAGGAAGTTAATGGACATGGATGGGCCCACATTAATGGATGGAGGACGGGTGGCTGAACATTGGGGGTTGAGGTCAGAAAGGATTGTTGGACAACTGCTGGAAACGTTGCAGGAAGGCTCTGTCAGCAGAAGAGGGGATTATGGTCAAGAGTTACTACAGAAAGACAAGATGAAGCCGCCCCATTTCCCAGACTAAGGATTCCACCCAATATCCAGCACTGTACAAGCCACCGTTACTAAAGGGGACTGGTGATATGTAATGGGGGGTGATGATGACAAGGTAACCACCGTTACTAAAGGGGACTGGTGATATGTAATGGAGGGTGATGATGACAAGGTAAAGACAGCATGGAGAGCACTGTCACAGCCACCTTTACTAAAGGTGACTGGTGATATGTAATGGAGGGTGTTGATGACAAGGTAAGCCAGCATGGAGAACACTGTACAAGCACCGTTACTAAAGGGTGATATGTAATGAAGGGTGTTGATGACAAGGTACCACCGTTACTAAAGGGGACTGGTGATATGTAATGGGGGGGTGATAAATGGCATCATTGCAGTTCATGCTTTTGTTTCTGTCATTAACTCAGATGTTGGAGATGGATGTCCTTTATGTGATGTAAGAGAAACAATGTTTCACTGTTTTATGGAGTGTGAGAGGATAAAGCCTCTCTTTGAAATACTAAGAGTCTTTGTTTACAGCTATTGGGGAGATTTTCAATAACACTGTTTTATTTTGGGGGTTTCAAAAATGTAAGATATAGAAAATATAATGTCAAATGTTACATTTCATTTTGGGTCAAGATAAAATGTATATTTTTCTGAGTAGGAAGAAACAAGATGATAAACAAGGATACATCTAAACAAGATGATAAACAGAGATACATCTAAAACAGTAAAAACAAGATGATAAACAGAGGATCTATCTAAAAACAGTATAAAACAAGATGATAAACAGAGGACACATTCTAAAACAGTATAAAACAAGATGATTACAGAGGATCCATCTAAAACAGTATAAAACAAGATGATAAACAGAGGATCCATCTAAAACAGTAATAAAACAAGATGATAAACAGAGGATACATTAAAACAAGATGATAAACAGAGGATCCATCTAAAACAGTATAAAACAAGATGATAAACAGAGGATACATCTAAAACAGTATAACAAGAATGATAAACAGAGATCCATCTAAAACAGTATAAAACAAGGATGATAAACAGAGGATCCATCTAAAACGTAATAAACAGAT
>NW_019945990.1:0-7415 GCF_002910315.2 Salvelinus sp. IW2-2015
GCATGTGACTAATACCAATTTGGGCAAATCGTGGGCAAATTTTTCATCAAACTTTGTCATCAAAGTCTTTCATTCTTTGGATTATGGTGCTTTCAAGACAACTGGGACTCGGGAAAAAACAAGGTTGAATCATGATGACGTCTGTATCTTCAGGGCGGAGCCTAGAAAGACGGCACGAGTTCGCAACTTTTTTGATGGGCACTTCTAGGTACTCTATGGCAGCACACAAGGGGCTGATTTTTACCTCTACCCTAGATTTGGTGTGACGTAGTGTCCCCATGAGTACGAACAGTGACCAATACACTGTGCAACTACAAACATTACCAACCCCTACCACACACATTTTCCACTGACCGCCCCCACCACAGAAGCACTGAGCTAGGCTGAAACACCTGCATTTTGGAGCTGCCTTCGTAATGAAAAATATGTACATTTTTTGCTCACATACAGTTTTCCCTGACACCTAAAAGTACTTTGTACATTCGTACCAAATGTTAACGCACTTACCAAGACAAACGCGCAGTCATCACTATGTCAGATCTGGTGGAGTAGCTAACCAAATACTACTTTGTAAATGATGTCGATGTTGGATGTTGGAGTGTGTTCCAATAATAAACAGGACAATCAGGCTATCTGGTTTGCTTCATATAAGGATTTTGAAATTATTTATAGTGTTTACTTTTACTTTTGRAACTTAAGTATATTTTAGCAATAACATTTACTTTTGATACTTAAATATATTTTTGCAATTACATTTACTTTTTATACTTAAGTATATTTAAAATCAAATACTTTTAGACTTTAACTCAAGTAGTATTTTACTTGGTGACTTTCACTTTTACTTGAGTCATTTTCTATTATGGTATCTTTACTTGTACTCAAGTACGACAACTGGGTACCTTTTCCACCACTGCAGAGGCTATTTTGTAAATATGTCTCATTAAAACATACCACTACCAACTGGCTTCATGCTTGCAACAGATAAAATTAAGTTTTACGGTATTAATTAAGTGATGATTAAATCCCTGCCAGCAGCCTGACTCGAGTTGAGGTATGTTAGTATAGATTAGTTAATGACAGACAGTACCAGACCACTGAGATAAATAGATTCTGCTGATCATCCAGAGTAATATCCGACCAACAGAAGAAAACAACACACAGTCCTAATCTCATCTGGTTCTACTCTTCCTCTTCCTGCCCAGTTATTGATCTCTGAAAGTCATTATGGAGCAGTATCATTTAATCAAAGCCTACAGAGCTGTATGTTGCTGGGTGGTATCAGCTCATAAATAGCTCACTCGTGGCAATTGTCATTCCAATGACAATTTACCCTGGAGTTTTACCCTGGTGTTTTACCCAAAAGGTTCAAACTTTTCTGATAACATCTACGCGGACCGGCAGCCATGTCTCACTGGGCCATGGCTACTGTGGACCTGCTATAACTTGGAGCCAAGGCAGGCCCTGKGTACTTTTCAGCTATCATTTACATAAAAATGGCTAACTGTGAACTTTAACACCTTCTCACAAAGCAACAGTCTTGAATGATGCAGAGGTTGTTGATTCTGCTCGCTACCAGTCTTTAGTGTCACACTCCTGATGGAAACACAACAACACTAGAGATCACATTAACATAAAACCCTGGCAACATCCTGATGTGGGGGTACGTCTAGATGGGAAAGCACCATCAGTCATAGGTCTGTAATCCCACAGTTGGGGCAGAGGTGTTTTGCCGTACCGTGCATTTYCCCCCCACCAACCTCTGGGCATTAGCAACCTGGAGCCGAGCTGAGCTTATGGGAATCCATTATGCACTCTATACTCTATCTAATGAGGGTTTTATCCTGTGGGGCCGGGGCCCAGACCTGACGTCTGCACAACCTGCTTAAAAAGGTATCTAGTGACTCACTGTAAGAATCACACAGAGAAGCAGACAAGGAAACTGACCTGTGAGTCATCTGGCAAGGGAGGCTGAACTAGTAGTCAGTATTGTCTTTTCTTGGCTGAGAAAATAGCTCTACTCTACTTCTACTTAATACGTTTTGTGCAGCAAACCTATCGCTAACCTTTTAGAACCTTGAAGTGAGGAATTTCTTGAAAGGCACACTGATTGTTCAGAGGTTCTCCATTCACCAAGTTGCCTTTGATGTTACAAGAGGAAGGATTGTTAGTAGACCTTCCCACAAGGGAGCAAAAGGCTGGGTGATTTGCAGGGTCATCAATCGATAGRGTGTCTCTGGGTGGCAGGTAGCCTAGCGGTTAAATGCTCTGGGCCAGTAAGAGGTTGCTGGTTCGACTTCCAGAGCCGACTAGGTGAAAAATCTGTCTGTGCCCTTGAGCAAGGCACTTAATCCTAATTGCTCTTGTAAGTCGCTTCGGATAAGCAAAATATGCAAAAATATGTGAAATGTCTCTCCTTTGTGTGATCATGAGAAATGAGTGACCTCAGCCCTGAACCAGGATCAACACAAGCCTGTAGTGTCCTCTCAATGTGATGTTCTTCAGTGTACCTACACAGAGCAGGACTCAACAGACTTTAGAGGGCAGAAGAGCTCTCTAACTACCTTATCAAAGCAGTAGGGGAAAGCTCCTTTCAGCTCCTTTCAGCACCTTGGACACCTCATTTATCTTCAGAACCATAGTCAGGGTCAGGAGGCGTCATCTCTGCTGTGCATTTGCTGTAACGATGCTTTAAAACAGCTATTTGGTGTTGCTACAACATAAATAGCCCTAAATAATAAATACTACATTTAGTACCTGTACGGATGGAGGAAGTGGTGACGGCTAATGACATCCATTAGCCATCAATGAGAATGTCAATCCTTTAAAACAGTCCTTACTCTTCAGACATCTTTATGGTAAGAGAAATTTTGCACCAAAGTCAGGTAGCTAGGAAAGTTAGGAACCAGAGACAGGTATCTTGGGAAGTGAGGAACCAGAGACAGGTATCTTGGGAAGTGAGGAACCAGAGACAGGTAGCTAGGGAAGTGAAGAACCAGAGACAGGTAGCTAGGGAAGTGAGGAACCAGAGACAGGTAGCTAGGGAAGTGAGGAACCAGAGACAGGTAGCTAGGGAAGTGAGGGAAGCAGAGACAGGTAGCTAGGGAAGTGAGGAACCAGAGGACAGGTAGCTAGGAAGTGAGGAACCAGAGACAGGTAGTAGGGAAGTGAGGAACCAGAGACAGGTAGGTAGGGAAGTGAGGAACCAGAGACAGGTAGCTAGGGAAGTGAGGAACCAGAGACAGGTAGCTAGAGGTGAGGAAGCAGAGGACAGGTAGCTAGGGAAGTGAGGAACCAGAGACAGGTAGCTAGGGAAGTGAGGAACCAGAGACAGGTAGCTAGGGAAGTGAGGAACCAGAGACAGGTAGCTAGGAAGTGAGGAACCAGAGCAGGTAGCTAGGGAAGTTACGTTAAAGCAAGACAAATCAGTAGGCGTTAGTGTTGGTAATGTCCTCAGTGTTAATGTTCTCAGTCTAATGACTCAGTGTAATGTCTCAGTCTAATGACTCAGTCTAATGTCTCAGTCGAACGACTCAGTCTAACGTCTCAGTCTAACGACCCAGTCTAACGTCCCAGTCTAACGACTCAGTTCTAACGACCCAGCTAACGTCTCAGTTCTAACGACCCAGTCTAACGTCTCAGTCTAACGACCCAGTCTAACGTCTCAGTCTAACGTCTCAGTCTAACGTCTCAGTTAACGACTCAGTCTAACGTCTCAGTCTAACGACCCAGTCTAACGTCTCAGTCTAACGACCCAGTCTAACGACCCAGTCTAACGTCTTAGTCTAATGTCTTCAGTTTAATGTCTCAATCTATGAACCCAGTCTAATGACCCAGTCTCACAGTGAGTAATGGTGGTTGTTCTGATGTCTCTTGTTACATTGGGAACCTCATTCTCAATACGTCAACAGCTTCCACCACTAAACTGCCTCCGTCCATCGTAGATGTTCYGTGCTCTACAGTTATTGATGGCCTAATTCCAAGGATACCTTTGGCCCTGACTGTGAGGGATGTGCTGATCCATTTGTCTCCGTGGACCAGAGCAGGGTAGGCATCAGCAGGTACAGGGAAGCTGGTACAGTTCAATCCAATGATTTGTTGGTTCTTGTGCCATAGTGGATGGCTTGGGTGAACAAATACACACCTTTCTCTGCTACAAGTACATTATATATTTATCTATATCAGGGATTCATAACAGTGTCTTTGATCAACATTCTGTAGTGAACCCACGGTGCAGTTTCCTTTATCTTTAATCGATTGAAGTGGTGTCTTAGTGATCTATTCAGTCTGTATCGCTGAAGCTAATCAACACGGACCCCTGCCCAAAGCTAACATCTCCAGATAACGCTAAACTAAATGCTGATTGGCATCAGCGCTGCCGAACCCAGCACAATGCTAACAGCTAAAAACAATGCTAACTCCAATTTACAGACAATTTCTTTACTCTATACCTAATTGGTCTTCCCGACACTAGCATTAGAAGATGACTRTCCTGTGTGACTTCSAGCTGTCCCCAGGAGGTGTAAGTGTTAATGTCCCCCTGAGACTCGAGCCACACCAACCCCTATCCTCCAACCTCTGTCTCTGCACTAAATGAAAGGTGACAGGTGTAATGGCCATGGYCTAGCTCCATAATTTAACCTTGGTGATGAGGAGGGGAAGGGGAGAGATGGCGTGCTTACAGATCATTATTGTCCTCTCATGGAAAACATCCAGGCTTACCCACACCTGWGCTCTAACCATGGCAGCAAGATGGGGTGGTGATTAGACTACCTTTCTGYCATTCTACAGCACAGACAGTAGTTCACTTTAAATCACTATCAATARTGTATAGGATGGTAGGGGTAATGTACTCTTAGAAAAAAACAGTTACAAAAGGGTTCTTCAGGCTGTCTTCATAGGATAATACTTATTGATTAAAGGTAGAACCATTTTTGGTTCCAGGTAGAACCMTTTTGGGTTCCATGTAGAACCGAGTTCTAGCTTGATCCAAAATGGTTCTACCTGCAACGAAAAAGGGTTCTTCAAAGGATTATCCTATGTGGACAGCCGAARAATCCTTTAAGGTTCTAGATAGCATCTTGTTTTCTAAGAGTGTATTGAGTGTATACACTCAGTATACACTCTGCTATAGAGCATGCCAATGCAATTCAGTGTCCCCAGATACAAATCGCTTTAGAGCTGCGGTGGGCATCGGTGATGGTTTTGTTCAATACTTCCCAAGTCTTTAAACTATATGACACAGTTTAGATTAAGTTCAAGAACTTAGATAGAATCAATTCATGGTCCTTGGCGAAACGGTCATGTTGGCTTCTTCGCTCTGCTCTCCTTGCTGTTCATTCCGGAAGATCTAAAAATTCAGTAGCTGCCCTTGGTCTAACGGTCTTGTTGTTGATAAATCTCAGGGTAGCAGTAGATGCCCTTGGGTCAAGTTCTTGTGCTGATTACCTACAGGGTAGCAGTTAGATGCCTTGGGTCTAAGGTCTTGTTGTTGATACCTCAGGGTAGCAGTAGCTCCTTGGTCTAAGGTCTTGTTGATACTCAGGGTTAGCAGTAAGGCTTTTCCCTTGCGGTCTAAGGATCTTTTGTTGATACTTCATGGGTTAGGCAGTAGCTGCCCTTGTTCTAAGTCTTGTGTTGATACCTCAGGGTACCAGTAGCTGCCCTTGGTTCTTAAGGTCTTGTGTTGGATTACCTCAGGGTAGCCAAGTAGATGCCTTGGTCAAGTCTGTGTTGATACTCAGGGTAGGCAGTAGCAAATGTTCTTGTATCATTGTTGGCAAGCCCTGGCAGGAACAGACATGTCTACAAGCTTGCGCCACTCCAGGAGACACAACACAATCACACTGCAGACATTCACAGACTCTTTGAACCACACACACACACTTCACTTACAGGACCAAGATGGGTTCGCATTCTCCAATAGACCTCCAACTGCACAGTTATAAAAGACAGTGTGTGTGTGTTTTTGAGTTCTGAGTGCGTATGTGTGCATGTTCATGTACCCGCAAGTGGGTTTGATTGTAACGGACTCACATTGTTAGCTCTGTTTTGGGAGTTAACCTCCGTCGAAGCATCTGCTGTGGTAGTGTATGATGTCACAATAATGCCATAATGTTCCAGAGATTTTCCCAAAGTTTGAGATTCATCTTCATCTGATGACCTTCCAGCAGTTTCAAGGTGACCTGCAGTTACGTCACGAAACTACCACATCTGTTTCTCTCTCCCTCCTCCACTCTAATCCCTCCCTGGTATACTCAAGGTGTGCCAAGCCTTTCACCTTTAAGGACCTTCCAGAGCCATACTGTACATCCTACAACCCACATCTCCTCTCTCAATTCAATTAATTTCAAATAAATTCAAGGCGCTTTATTGGCATGGGAACCATATATATTAACATTGCCAAAGCAAGTGAAGTAGATAATATACCAAAGTGAAATAAACAATAAAAATTAACAGTAAACAGTAAGCTCACAGAAGTTCCAAAAGAATAAAGACATTTTAAATGTCATATTATGTCTATATACAATGTTGTAACGATGTGCAAATGGTTAAAGTACAAATGGGAAAATAAATAAATATGGGTTGTATTTACAATTGTGTTTGTTCTTCACTGGTTGCCCTTTTCTTGWGGCAACAGGTCACAAATCTTGCTGCTGTAATGGTGCACTGTGGTATTTCACCCAGTAGATGTTGGAGTTTCTCAAAATCGTATATGTTTTTTAAATCTTTGTGGATCTGTGTAATCTGGGGGAAATACGTGTCTCTAATATGGTCATACATTTGGCAGGAGGTTAGGAAGTGCAGCTCAGTTTCCACCTCATTTTGTGGGCACACTGCCCACATAGCCTGTCTTCTCTTGAGAGCCATGTCTGCCTACAGTGGCCTTTCTCAATAGCAAGGCTATGCTCACTGAGTCTGTACATAGTCAAAGCTTTAGTCAAAGTTTGGGTCAGTCACAGTGGTCAGGTATTCTGACCAGTAAACTGAAAGTTTGCTAGTTCAAATCCCCGAGATGACAAAGTAACAATCTGTCATTCCTAGGCCGTCATTGAAAATAATGATTTTTTTTCTTAACTGACTTGCCTAGTAAAATGTATTTTAGGTATTTTAATGGGCAATGGGTTTTGTAACTGATTCAAGTATTTTTAGCCAGTTCCTAGTTAGTATGTCGAATTTTATGTTTCTTTTGACGGGCATAGAAGGCCCTTCTTACCTTGTCTCTCAAATCGTTCACAGCTTTGTGGAAGTTACCTGTGGCGTTGATGTTTAGCCCCAGGTATGTATAGTTGTTTGTGTGCTCCAGGGCAACGGTGTCTAGATGGAACATGTATTTGTGGTCCTGGCAACTGACCTTTTTTGGACAACCAATATTTTGTTTTACTGTATACTTTCAGGGGCCCAGGTTCTGGCAGAAT
>NW_019945990.1:7440-9766 GCF_002910315.2 Salvelinus sp. IW2-2015
TCACTGTATACTCATCTGTTTAGGGCCAAATAGCATTTTATTTGCTCTGTTTTTTTCTTAATTCTTTCCAATGTTCAAGTAATTATTCTTTTTTGTTTTCTTATGATTGGTTGGGTCTTTAAATGTGTTGCTGTCCTTGGGGTTTCTGTGGGGTGGTGTTTGTGTTTCGTGAACAGAGCCCAGGACCAGGTTGCTTAGGCCACTCTTCTCCAGTTCATCTCTGTTTAGGTGATGGCTTTGTTATGGAAGGTTGGGAATCGCTTCCTTTTAGGTGGTTGTAGAATTTACCGGCTTCTTTTCTGGATTTTGAATCATTTGCGGGTTTCGGTCTAATTCTGCTCTGCATGCATTATTTGGTATTTTACGTTGTACACTGGATATTTTTGCTGAATTCTGCATTGTGCGAGTCTCAATTTGGTTGTTTGATCCATTATGGTTGGTGATTGCTGGACCCATTATCATCACATCCAGAATATAGCGGTTCGGGCACACAACCAGAAAGTTGGCAAGGCAGATAGTCACTAGTGGTAATAGTAGCATGGAACTTTAGTAACCTGAAAGTGTTGCTAGTTCAAATCCCCAGATGAACAAAGTTCTAACAATTCTGTCGTCCTAGGCCGTCATTGAAAATTAAATATTTTTTCTTACTGACATTGGACACCCATTTAAGTTCTTGATATAATGTTAGCAATAAAGCAAGGATGAAATGTGCAGAATCTGTGCAGAAGATCTAGATATTGCTGTAGGCCCTCCTTGGTTGTTGACAGAAGTACCAGATCATCAGCAAACAGTTGACTTCAAATTCTAGTAGGGTGAGGCCGGGTGCTGCAGACTGTACTTGTGCCCTCGCCAAGTCGTTTATATATATGTTGAAGAGGGTGGGGCTTAAGCTGCATCTCCGTCTCACCCCACRGCCCTGTGAGAAGAAATGTTTTGCTTGCCAATTTCAACCACACACTTGTGTATTTGTCTACATGGATTTTATGTCGTATGTTTTTCCCCCAACACCACTTTCCATAAATTTCTATAGCAGACCCTCATGCCAAATTGAGTAAAATACTTTTTTGAAATCAACAAAGCGTGAGAAGACTTTGCCTTTGTTTTGGTTTGTTTGTCAATTAGGGTGAGTACGTGGTCTGTCGTACGACAATTTGGTAAAAAGCTAACTTGACATTTGCTCAGTACATTGTTTTCACAGAGATAATTTGTCTGCACTTTTGTGGATTGTGGTGATCAGTCCTTGGTTCCAAATATTGGGGAAGCTTCCAGAGCTAAGGATGTTAAAGAGTTTAAGTATAGCCAATTGGAATTTGTTGTTACGCACACCTCTAGCCAATTGGAATTTGTTGTTGTTACGCACACCTCTATGAAGAGGGAACGCAACACCCTGCTACAACTCAACTCCCCGTGAAGTGAAAGAGGTATGGGACTGTAGGTGTGAGTAAGGATGACAAAGGCAGAGAGTGGTACCGTTTACAAGGAATTAATTACATCACACGGTCATTTTTGGGGAAAGGGGCTGGACGGAACCAAAGTAAAGAAAGTAAATATCAAAGCCCCCTCTCCTACCTTACCTGCCTACCCACTACTTATCTAACTTAGCGCCACTTGGTGTGCTAACCAAAATACAGGGGGTGGTCCGCCCAGGTCTTACCTAGTGTGAATAGACAGTGAATATACTACAGGTATATGTATGCCCGCGGGCCTCTTGCCTAAGCACTCCCTAGGTGCCTTCCCTTTCCCCCCTGGGAACAAACGAAACAGAATTTTACAAACTATTTCACAACAAAAACGGAGAAAAAAAACCCAGGACATTGAAGAAGCTCTCTCTGAGCAACAAACTAACACAGAACATACCAACTCTCTTAGCAACAACCAACATGATACAACACTCAGCCATCAGCCTCCTCTCTCTGCTGAGCAACAGAACTCTGGCTTATATAGCTTCAGAAGGAGTTGGTAATTGGAGACAGCTGCGTCCTGAGGAGGGGGCGGCGTCAGCTCTCCAATCATCAATGGGGCTGACCAATCAGCTGCTTGGGGAGAATTTCAGGAAGCCATTTTCTGAAATACATACATGAAAATACACAAAACACAACACAGAAAATGTGAAACGTAACAGTCGTCTGTATGTTTTATAATTTCATTGATGATACCATCAACACGACAGTCTTTTTTGGATTGGAGTTTTTTTTTTTTTTCTGTAGTTTATTCAATGTGATTGGATAATCTAGTGGGTTCTGGTAGTCTTTAATAGTTGATTTTAAGATTTTCATTTGATCATGTATATGTTTCTGCTGCTTGTTCTTTGTTATAGAGCCAAAAA
>NW_019945990.1:15369-20024 GCF_002910315.2 Salvelinus sp. IW2-2015
AATCCCTTTAAAAAGGGCTTTTAATTTATAGAAATGAGGGAATAACCGAGGCGGGAGGGAGACCACCACGGACTAAGCCTGTAATGTAATCTCTGGATCTACGTATAAGATGGCAGGCGTTCTGCAGGATATCAGCTCAGCTGTACATGGCTTAACTGTTTGTTCCCCTGCTATTTCGCTCTTAGAGGAAACAAGGTGAACAAGCACAACACTACACGATCGAACGCACATAAGACCACCACACACGTAGTACGAGAGCCACACATGCAATCACACACACACACACACACACACAGCACACACCCATGCAACCAAACACTATATCGAGAACACACGCATCCAATACGACACACGCACTTATATACGAGACAACACACAACACACAACCAAAGCACACACAAGCAGCTACACACATCACATCTTCTATTAAGGAGAGGACTTCCAATCCACTATAGCGAGAACACCACACAAACACCATAGCGACCACACACCAATCATACGTTTGAGTCTCGAATTTTATTGACTAAATGATGTCTGCTAGGCAACCAATGAAAATCATCAAAAGGTTATGATCATTTATCTCTATTTTCTAAATTGTGTGTAACTGTTCTACCTGGCTGGCTACTGTTTGTAATGATTGGTCTAGTGGGCTATGTTCTCAAATAATCGTAAGGTATGCTTTCACCGGTAAAGCGTTTTTTAATAATGACACCGTGGTTGGATTCACAAGCATTTAAATCTTTAAACCTATGTAAAATATGTTTTGTTTTCTGAATTTTTATAATGAGTATTCTGTATTTGAATTTGGCACCCAGCAGTTTCACTGGCTGTTGAAGAGGTGGGATGCTACGTCTCACGTCCAAGAGAGGTTAAGGAATGCTATAGAATGGAAGGAAAGCAGTGTGGAAACCTACCAAAAAAATTATTAGGCAACAACAATTAAATCCATTTTAGACAACTTCTGGACAAAATGTTCCACTGTAAATAGTGAAGGTGTAAACTTGTCAGTAGAAAAAATCTAAACAGTATAGTTGACCTCTCAGCTAAACATTACAAACAGAAAATGAACAACAATGACAATTGGTTTGATGAAGAATGCAAAAACTTAAGAAGAAAATTGAGAAACCTGTCCAACCAAAAACATAGAGACCAGAAAACCTGAGTCTACGCCTTCACATGGTGAATCACTAAAACAATACAGAAATACACTACGGAAAAAGAAGGAACAGCACATCAGAAATCAGCTCAATGTAATTGAATAATCCATAGATGATAACCACTCTGTGAAAATTGGAAAACACTAAACAAACAACACCAAGAATTATCTATCCAAAATGGAGATGGTATGGGGAACGCTCGTGTAATCCAGTAATCCACAGGCTCAAACGCAGTCAAAACAAGAAGACAAAAAATTCAAATTATATCCATAAAGTTCATAGAAACATGTCAAACGATGTTTATATTCAAACCTCAGATTGTTTTTAGCCTCAATAATCGATAATATTTCAACCGGACAATAACGTCGTCAATTTAAAAGGTAAACAAGAAACGCACTCTCTCGGTCTKGCGCAGGAAAAAGCTCTGTGACACGGCAGGGTCCACTCATTCAGACTGCTCTTACTTCTTAATTTTTCAGAATACAAGCCAGAAACAATGTCTGAAGACTGTTGACATCTAGTGGAAGGCATAGAAACGGCAATTTGAGTCCTAAGTCAATGGATACTGTATTGGGATTGAATAGAAAACTACAAAACCAAAAAATAACTACTTCCTGAATGGATTTTTCTCAGGTTTTTGCCTGCCAAATCAGTTMTGTTATACTCACGGACACTATTTTAACAGTTTTGGAAACTTTAGAGTGTTTKCTATCCAAATCTACAAGTTATATGCATATCATATATTCTGGGCCCGAGATGCAGGCAGTTTAATTTGGGCATGCATTTCATCCAAAATTCCCAATGCTGCCCCCTACCCTAGAGACGTTAATATTATTCAGTTCCTTTGGCTTTGATGCCTCATGACTGATTATTGCTCTGTTCAAGTAGACTGTGATTTTGCTGTGATCTTATAGGGGTGTCAGTGGGCTGACTGTGAATGCTCTGAGAGACTCTGGGTTGAGGTCAGTGAAATGTAGTCTACAGTACTACTGCCAAGAGATGAGCTATAGGTGCACCTACCATAGGAGTCCTCTCGAAGCCTACCATTGACTATGTACATACCCAGAGTTGCAGAAGTAGTGACCCGTTTTTGTTGGTTATGTTGTCATAGTTGTGCCTAGGGGGGCATATGGGGGAGGTGCTGTCAACTCCAGGCAGGTCTTTGTCCCCCTGTGTGCTGAGGGTGTCAGGTTCTTGTCCGATTCTGGCATTTAGGTCGCCACAGACTAGTACATGTCCCTGGGCCTGGAAATTATTGATTTTACCCTCCAGAATGAAGAGGCTGTCTTCATTAAAGTATGGGGATTCTAGTGGGGAGATATAGGTAGCACACAGGAGGACATTTTTCTCTGTTATAACTTCCATTTGAATTTCTTACCAAATGTAAAATGTTCCGGTTTTGATTATTTTAATAGAGTGAGTTAGGTCTGCTCTACACCAAGAATTAGCATACCCCCGGGAGTCCCTTCCCTGTTTCACACCTTGTAGTTGGTGAATAGGGACTACCCAGCTCTCTGTAACCTAGAGGGCAACCTCTGGGTTCGTCTCCTTTATACCATGTTTCTTGCAGGRTGACAATGTCTTTATTTCCGATATATTTGATGAAATCCAGGTTCCTGCWCTTTAGGCCAAAGGCAGAAAACCTYMRGSCYKRAGGTTATCTGAAGGCTTTGTGTTCCATAAAGTGTCCAATGTTGTTGGCAATGTGGTTTAGCCTCAGGCCAGAAGTGTGATGCCTGCTGAGCATCTGGTACATTCCATTGGCTTGGGYTACTGTAAGAGTGGGGGTTTGGCCTGTTTGCCCACTCACGGCCTGGGCGTATGTTTGACTTCCATGTTGAGGGCCCAATTTGTGGGGGTAGGGTGCATGGGGTGGGCAGGAGGGGCATAGGTCTGATTTGAGGGGGCCTAAATGGGGTGTGGGCATGGTTGACTTGGGGGGGAGGGTTGATTGGTTAGGGTGGTGGTGTGGATGTGTCTGGTGGTGTTGTGGTCTGGATGTAGGTCCTCTCGGCATGGGTCCTCTATGGGTAAGTCTGGGGTGGGGTCCTGCAGGTCTGGGAGAGTGACTCGCTGGTCTGGGCGGGGTGTCAATTGATCTTTTGCTCCTGTGTGAAGTGTTGGGGCTGTGTTTGAGAGCGATGTCCTTTAGGGTCCGGGTGAAGGTGGGCACTGCTGCCTTGTATAGGTGGACCTGGTCATGAAGCTGATCAAGTCCAGGGTGGAGTAGTGGGCCAGGTTAACATTTGGTTTTGTGGCACAGTCACAGGAAATACTTGTGTTAACCCGCTGTATGGTAACTGGGTGGAAGTATTTCCGTGGTAACAGGGTGGAGATAACCACTTGTGTGTTGGGGAAAGTGGAAGAAGCATTTTCAATCACTCCCTTGAGTCCTGTGGCCACCCTTTCCTGCTGTGCTCTCAGGTGGTTTGTGCCTGAGTGTATTATTATGTAGCTGGGTGACCTCCTGCTGTGCTCTCAGGTGGTTTGTGCCTGTGTGTATTATTATGTAGCTGGGTGGGCCTAGTTGGTCCTCAGACAGAAGGTCTAGGGGGCGCTGGGTGTATTATTATGTAGCTGGGTGTGAGCTGGGCTGGGCCTAGATTGGTCCTTCAGACAGAAGGTCTAGGGGGCGCTGGGATGTATTATTATGTAGCTGGCGGTGGGCCTAGTTGTGTCCTCGGAGACGAGAGTCTAGGGGCGCTGGTGTATTATTATGTCAGCTGGTGGGCCTACGTTGCGTCCTCGACAGCAAGTCTAGGCGGGCGCTGCTGTGTATTATTATGTGGCCTGGCTGGTGAACCTAGTTGGTCCTCA
Source organism: Salvelinus sp. IW2-2015 (assembly GCF_002910315.2). NCBI lineage: Eukaryota > Metazoa > Chordata > Actinopteri > Salmoniformes > Salmonidae > Salvelinus > Salvelinus sp. IW2-2015. Next base: position 19,344 of record NW_019945990.1, read on the forward strand.
GACAGAAGGTCTGGCGGGGGGCGGGCTGTGTGTATTATATGTGCTGGGTGAACCTACGTTGCGTCCTCAGACCAGAAGGTCTAAGGGGGCGCCTGTGTGTATTATTATGGCTAGCTGGCGCTGAGGCCTAGTTGGTCCTGCAGCAAGAAGGTCTAGGGCGCGGTATTATTATTATGTAGCTGCGTGGCCTAGTTCGTCCTCAGACAGGAAGGCTAGGGGGCGGCGTGTTTATTAATGTAGCTGGGTGGGCCTAGTTGCGTCCTCAAGACAGCAAGTCTAGGCGGCGCTGTGTGTATTATTATTGTAGCTGGTGGCCTCAGTTCGGTCCCTCAGGACAGCAACGTCCTAGGGGCGCGCTGGCTGTATATTATGTAAGCGGTTGGGCCTAGTTGCGTCCTCAGACAGAGGTCTAGCGGGCCGCTTCGCTGTATTATTATGTATGCTTGGGTGCCTAGTTGTCCTCAGACAGAAGTCTAAGCCTGTGTTTGGTGTTTGGACACCAGATTTAGACACTTATGATGTATTTAGGACAACACGGTTTTTTTCTTGTATATATTTCGCGTTTGAGTTCCATAAGGAGTACAATCTGGGTCCTGTGTATGTCCTCAATGGGTGTGGCGGGTGGTGTGTCAGGAGGGCTATCAGGGTGGCTGCACAGGGGGGTGCCTCAGAGGGAGGTGC
>NW_019945990.1:20049-23702 GCF_002910315.2 Salvelinus sp. IW2-2015
GGGGGTGGGGTCCCCTGGGCTTGGCCTTCTTCATTTGTCTGTCCTGCTGTGTTTTCAACGCTATGGTCAGGGTCTGGGGTCAGGGTCTATGGTCTGTTGTCTGGGGTGGAATGGTTCTTCTCCTGCTCTCGCTCTTTCTCTTGTAGATGTTGTCTCACTACAGTCCAGAGTGCAGATATGTCTCTCTCCACCTCCAGCTCTCCAGGTCTAGGGGGTGTTGTTGTGCTGGACTGTTGTCTGGGTCTGTGCTGACTGGAGTGTAATCACCTGCTGTTCCAGCTCCACCTGCCTTACCTCCAGCTGGGTAAATGTATCCCTCATTTCAATGAGGGGGTAGTACTCTGTGCTGGGGGGTTGACTTTCCGCTTGGGGTTGCTCGTCTGTGGGTTTATGTAATGAGGCAGTCTGGTCCGACCCTCTCAGGGTGGAGGTATCATTCTTAAGGGAAAACCCATCGGTATCACCCCCCCCCTCTTAACTTCTCTGGAAAATGTGGGACGCTAACGTCCCACTTGGCCAAAAGCCAGAGAAAATGCAGAGCGCCATATTCAGATAAAWTACTATAAAAATCMAACTTTCATTAAATCACACATGAAAGATACCAAATTAAAGCTACACTGGTTGTGAATCCAGCCAACATGTYAGAATTCAAATAGGCATTTYGGCGAAAGCAAACAATGCTATTTTCTGAGTTAGCACCATTGTAAACAAAGAGTGATAAGCATATTTCAACCCTGCAKGTGCGGGGGTTGCCTTACCTTTGACGAGCTTCTGTTGTTGGCACTCCAATATGTTCCATAAACATCACAAATGGTCATTTTGTTCGATTAATTCTGTCGATATATATCTAAAATGTCCATTTATTTGGCACGTTTGATCCAGAAAAACACAGCTTCCAACTCGTGAAACATGACTACAAAGTATCTCAAAAGTTACCTGTAAACYTTGCCAAAAYATTTCAAACTACTTTTGTAATACAACTTTAGGTATTTTTTTACGTAAATAATCGATAAAATTGAAGACGGGATGATCTGTGTTCAATACAGGATTAAAACAATCTGTAGCATGCTTTCTGGTCAAGCGCCTCTATTTAACAGTACACAACAGGTGACCCTGATTCAAAATGGCCGTACTTCTTCATTACACAAAGGAAAAACCCTCAAACAATTTCTAAAGACTGTTGACATCCAGTGGAAGCGGTAGGAACTGCAAGATGGTCAATTAGAAATCTGTATTCCCAATGAAACTGCATTGAAAAGACAGTGACCTCAAAATAAAACATTCTGAATGGTTTGTCCTCGGGGTTTCGCCTGCTAAATAAGTTCTGTTATACTCACAGACATGATTCAAACAGTTTTAGAAAATTCAGAGTGTTTTCTATCCAAATCTAATAATAATATGCATATCTAATCTTCTGGGGATGAGTAGCTGGCAGTTGAATTTGGGTATGCTTTTCATCCAAACGTGAAAATGCTGCCCCCTATCCTAGAGAAGTTAACAGAGGGGTAGGGTGTTAATATAGCACTGTGCCATGCCAGGGGGTGGTCTGTGTTGAAGATAAGGTTCCTTATGTTCCCATTTTTATAATAGTCAGCAAAAAAGTGTCTCTTCATTTTTCCATGAGGAGCTTAATTTTGTACTATTTTCGTGTCTTATTATTCTTTACATATAGAGGGTACTGTATTTTAATTACCTCTGAACAGCAGGATGGTGCTTCTAAGGCCTCTCCATTTGGTTGGGGCTCTCCTGCCATTGTTGGGATCAAGAGCTTTGACACCTCTCACTTGACACGTCAGTGCTAATTGAAGTCGTATCAAGCTTGGTAGCCTTAAYTTAGCATTCAGTATTTCTAAAGTAAAATATATCATTGTAATCTATTTTTCTTCTTGGCTTTTGGAAAAAAAATATAGCTTCAGACTAAACATKACTCAATCAGTGTCACGATCGTTATAATGAGTGGACCAAAGTGCAGCGTGATCTGGGTTCCACATCTTTTTATTACTTGGTGAAACTCACAGCAAAACAAAAACACTAAATCTCAAAACGAAACGTGAAGCTAACAATAGTGCTAACAGGSAACTATACATAGTCAAGATCCCAACAAGCACTGTCACGTTCTGACCTTAGTTCCCTTTTTATGTCTTTATTTTGGTTTGGTCAGGGCGTGAGTTGGGGTGGGCATTCTATGTTCTATTTTCTATGTTTTGTTCTATATGTTGTATTTCTGTGTTTGGCCTAGTATGGTTCCCAATCAGAGGCAGCTGTCAATCGTTGTCTCTGATTGAGAATCATACTTAGGTAGCCTGTTCCCACCTGTGTTTGTGGAGCAAGTTATATCCGTTTAGTGCGATTTTGGAGAATTTCTTTGTTGTGCACTCTGAAACTTTGGACACGTTTTGGGTCCGTTCGATCGTTAGTGGATATTTCGAAGGACAGAGGACATCTATCGACCAAAAGAAAATTACAACATAGAAAGGATACATTGCCCAAGAATCTGATGGAAGAACAGCTCAAAGTAAGCAATTATTAATATGATAAATCGTTGTTCTGTCGAAATATTTTAAACACATATTTCGCCATTTTGTTTGTTATCGCGTCACTTGGCGAACCCTGTATTGAAAAGTAAGGATAATTTTAAAAATGTAAGTCAGCGGTTGCATTAAGAACTAATTTGTCTTTCGTTTCCTGTCAACCCTGTATTTTTTAGTCAAGTATATGATTAGCTTTCAATTAAACTAGATCACTCTGAAAGATGACGTCAGACATTTTGAGGCTTGATTTCCTAGTATTTTCATTGTGTAACCACGGTTTTGTATGGCTAAATATGACATTTTCGAACAAACTGTATATGTATGTGTAAAATGATGTTACAGAGTGGTCATCGAAGAATTCTGAGAAGGTTAGTGAAAAAATTAATATATTTTGGCGGTGATTACGTTATAGCGCTCTTTGGCTGGAATCGATGCTCTGGTAACGTTTGCACATGTGGTATGCTAACTTATCGATTTATTGTGTTTTCGCTGAAAAACGCTTAGAAAATCTGAAATATTGGTCTGAAATCACAAGAACTGTGTCTTTGCTATGCTTTGTCCATTGCTATGCTTTGTCTATTTTTATGAAATGTTTTATGATGAGTAAATTGGTCATACACGTTGCTCTATCTAGTAATTCTAGTCGATTTGTGATGGTCGTGCAATTGTAAACTGTGATTTCTACCTGAAATATGCACTTTTTTCTAACAACACCATCCTATACCATAAATATGTTATCAGACTGTCATCTGATGAGTTTTTTTCTTGGTTTGTGGCTATCAATATCTTAGTTTAGCGAATTGGTGATAGCTAGTGGTGGAGAGAGAAAATGGTGGACAAAGAAAGATGGTGTATTTTGCTAACGTGGTTAGCTAATAGATTTCAATTGTGTCTTCCCTGTAAAACATTTTAAAAAAACAGAAATGATGGTTTATTCACAAAGATCTGTATCTTTCATCTGGTGTCTTGGACTTGTGATTTAATGATATTTAGATGCTACTATCTACTTGTGAAGCTATGCTAGCATATGCTAATCAGTGTGGGGGGGGGGTGTGGGGGTGAGTCCTCGGAACCCGGGTAGAGGCTCGTTACGAGGTTAATAAAATGACGAACAGCTTAATA
>NW_019945990.1:26584-36448 GCF_002910315.2 Salvelinus sp. IW2-2015
TGGGAGGGGGTAAATCTAGGTTGAAAATGTTTCTGTCTTTGTATTAGTTACCAGACGGAACTGTTTCGGTTGTTCTTTGTTTGTTATTTTGTATTTTAGTGTTCAGTACATTTTAACTTCTTGGAACTATAGGGGGTGCTGTTCCGCATAGCATATTTGGGTCTCCAAATTAAACTGCCTCGTGCTAAATTCTTGATCGTACAATATGCATATTATTGTTATTATTGGATAGAAAACACTTTCTAGTTTCTATAGCCGTTGGAATTTTGTCTCTGAGTGGTACAGAACAATATCTACAGCACTTTTCATGACAGGGGTCAGATTTCAGAAATTTTTACCCCTGATCTGGAGTCTGTTTTTAAGGCGACAGTGAATGCTATGAAGAAACCGACACTGCCTACGTCTTCCTCTGGGTGTCTGTACGTCATCACGTTTTGAATGGAATCTATTGCACAATCACAGCCACTATAAAACAAGAAAACGTAGAAGTACCGCTCTCTTCCTGCATGCGTCGTGCGCAAGATGGACATCAGACCTGCCTCCTCCAAATCGTTGTTTTAGAGAGTAAATTTCTTCGGTCATGTTTTTAGTCGTTATAGTTGTTAAAAACATCATAATGTAGTTAATTTGAACCGTTTTATAGCAATTTATATCCGTTTAGTGCGATTTTGAGGAATTTCTTTGTTGTGCACTCTGAAACTTTGGACACGTTTTGGGTCCCGTTCGATCGTTAGTGGATATTTCGAAGGACAAGAAGACATCTATCGACCAAAAGAAAATTACAACATAGAAAGGATACATTGCCCAAGAATCTGATGGAAAAACAGCTCAAAGTAAGCAATATTAATAATGATAAATCGTTGTTCTGTCGAAATATTTTAAACACATATCGCCATTTTGTTTGTTATCGCGTCACTTGGCGAACCCTGTATTGAAAAGTAAGGATAATTTTAAAAATGTAAGTCAGCGGTTGCATTAAGAACTAATTTGTCTTTCGTTTCCTGTCAACCCTGTATTTTTTAGTCAAGTATATGATTAGCTTTCAATTAAACTAGATCACTCTGAAAGATGACGTCAGACATTTTGAGGCTTGATTTCCTAGTATTTTCATTGTGTAACCACGGTTTTGTATGGCTAAATATGCACATTTTCGAACAAACTGTATATGTATGTTGTAAAATGATGTTACAGGAGTGTCATCGAAGAATTCTGAGAAGGTTAGTGAAAAAATTAATATATTTTGGCGGTGATTACGTTATAGCGCTCTTTGGCTGGAATCGATGCTCTGGTAACGTTTGCACATGGTATGCTAACTTATCGATTATTTGTGACTAGTATGGTCGTATTCCAGTCCATGTAGAGAGCGCGTTTTAGAACGTTAATCACCGCCAAAATATATTATTTTTTCACTAAAACCTTTCTCAGAATTCTTCCGATAACTGTCTCTGCTTAAATCCATTTTACAACATACATATTACAGTTTGTTCGAAAATGTGCATATTTAGCCCATTACCAAAAACCTGTGGTTACACAATGAAAATACTAGGGAAATTCAAGCCAACTCAGAAATGTCTGAGTCGTTCATCTTTCAGAGTATCTCAGTTTAATTGAAACGCCCTAATCAATTATTACTTGACTAAAAAATACAGTGGTGTTGACACAGGGCAAATCACGCTGCACATTGGTCCGATCCTTCCTACTCCTCCTCAGACGAAGAGGAGATCCGTGACAAGCACAAAGGGGAAATGGCTGCCTCAATATGATCCCCAATCAGAGACAACRCGAAACAGCTGCCTCTGATTGGGAACCATACCAGGCCAACATAGACATATAATTACMTAGATGACCCACCCTAGTCACACCCCGACCTAACCAACATAGAGAATAAAAGGCTCTCTATGGTCAGGGCGTGACAATCAGTTCCAGGCTGGATGGTGTTTTCAATTCTCTGTTTGTTTGCCAGAGAATTTGCTGTAAAGTTTGGGAACAATAATCTTTGGTTGTTATAAGCCTTCCAGGTAATTACGTAAGTCCGTCCGAAATCAGGTTGTAGGTTTTGAGTATTGATTAGGAGTGAAGGTTATGTTGTGGAGGGTAATATCCTGTATGTCCCTGCTGAAAAAATCCAAGTTTATCTAACTCTAAATCTATCTTCTTTAATTAGGAACATGCTGAAAAATACAGGAGCTCATCTGCTCATGACCTCTCTGTCTTTCTCTGTCTCTCTCTCTCTCTCTGTCTCTGTCTTTCTCTGTCTCATCTCTCTCTCTCTGTCTCTGTCTCTGTCTCTCTCGTGTGTGTGTCTGACAGTTTTGTGAATCCCCCCTCTTGTGGTGAAGCCCTGCGGAGAGGGAGGAAAGGAGGGAGGAGAGGAAAAGGGAGAGAGAGAGTGATTTGTTGTTCCAGGTAGTCGCTCCTTTGTGAGGCATAATGGTCCAAAGCTTTTCAAAGTGACTTCCATCTGTCATAAGAGCTCAGACAGCYGTGTACTACAGCTTACTGGCTGGGATATAGAGGTGGGTATTTGTGTGTGTTTACGCGTATTTGCATGAGTGTGTACATGAGTGTGTGYGAGTGCGTAAAATAGATCCTTGGCTTGGATAGAGGGCTCTAGGTTGCCTGTTCTGTTCCCTCTGAGCTCTGTCACAGTAAATAGAGACAGGAGTCTATGCAGTGCCACTTTTATACACTCCCTAGCAGGGATGGGCTGCTCCAGTGTTTTGGAGGGCCTGGTCTGCTGGCTGAGGTTGGGCCATCAGAAAGTTTTCACACACCTTGTCTTTTTCCCCAAAAAATGTATTTAAATGTATTTAATTGTCAGCGATCTACACACAATACTCAGTAATGGCAAAGTGGAAGAAACATTCTAACATTTATAAAAGCTTTATGAATATATCTTGATTAAATAGAATTCAACCCCCTGAGTCACTACATGTTAGAATCACATTTGCTAAGTGATTCATCATTACCAGACAACAATTTTCAGGTCTTGCCATAGATTTTCAAGCAGATGTAAGTCMAAACTGTAGCTTGRCCACTCAGGAAAAKGATGTCTTCTTGGTAGGCAAGGTTATTGTCACGCTGAAAAGGTGGGTTTGTCTACCAGTTTACGGTGTAAAGCAGAACCAGGTGTTCATCTAGGATTTGGATTGTGCTTAGCTCCATTGCATTTTCTGAAATGATTACAAACATATCCATAACATGATGCAGCCACCACTATGCTTGGATATATGGAAAGTGCTGAATTGGATTTGCCCCAAACAACACTCTTTCTATTCAAGACAAGACAAGTGCTTTACCACATTTKTACAGTATTACTTTAATGCCTTGTTGCAAACAGGATGCATGTTTTGGCATCTTTGTATTTTGTACAGGCTTCCGTCTTTTAACTCTGTCAATTAGGTTAGTGTTGTGGAGTAACTACCATGTTKTAGATMCATCCTCAGTTTTCTCTTATCACAGCCATTAACTTCTTATGGCTGGGGACAGTATTGAGTAGCTTGGATGAATAAGGTGCCCAGAGTAAACTGCCTGCTACTCAGGCCCAGAAGCTAAGTTATGCATAATATTAGTAGATTTGGATAGAAAACACTCTGTAGTTTMTAAAACTGTTTGAATCATATCTGTGAGTATAACAGAACTCATATGGCAGGCAAAAACCTGAGAARAAATCCAACCAGGAAGTGGGAAATATGAGGTTTGTAGGTTTGCCTATCCAATATGCAGTGTATATGGGGTCATTTTGCACTTCCTAACGCTTCCACTAGATGTCAACAGTCTTCAGAACCTTGTTTCAGGCTTCTACTGTGAAGGATGAGGGAATGAGAGCTGTTTCAACCAGGTGTCTTGCAGAGTGCCATGAGCTCACTCAAGCGCGCCCCCATGAGAGGTAGCTGCGTTCCTTTTCATTTCTAAAGACAAAGGAATTCTCCTGTTGAAACATTATTGAAGATTCATGTTAAAAACATCCTAAAGATTTATTCTATACATCGTACATATACATCGTGTTTCTACAAACTGTAATGGATTTTTTTTACTTTTTGTCTGGCCTGCGCCAGAAAAAAATGGTGTAAAATACTTGTATGTTTGAGGAATTTTAATTATGAGATTTCTGTTGTTTGAATTTGGCGGCCTGCACTTTCACTGGCTGTTGTCAAGTCGATCCCGTTAACGGGATCTCACCCGATCTCAGCCATAAGAAGTTAAACTCTAATTGTTTTAAAGTCACAATTGGACTCATGGTGAAATTCCTGAGCTGTTTCYTTCCTCTCTGGCAACTGAGTTAGGAAGGACACCTGTATCTTTGTAATGACTGGGTGCATTGATACACYATCGGAAGTCTAATTAATAACTTCACCATGCTCAAATTGATATKCAATGTCTGCTTTAAGTTTTATTTTATTCATGCCGTTCTTTGCGAGGCATTTTAACACCTCCCTGGTCTTCATGGTTGAATCTGTGTTTGAAATGCTCTCCTCAACAGAGGGACTCTACAGATAATTGTATGCATGGAGTACAGAGATGAGGTAGTCATTTAAAAATCATGTTAAACACTTATTGTCCATGCAACGTATATGACTTGTTAACTGAATTTTTACTCCTGAACTTATGTAGACTTGCCATAACAAAGGGGTTGAATATTTAACAGAACTGTGCTGCACATGTCCTCACCCACAGCTTYCCCTGTGAGCACGTCACTCCAGTGCTGTTCAACCTCCACTGGTTCCCCATACAGGATGCTAACGCATCGACGACAAAATCCTGGTTCACACCTACCARGCTATCCACAACTCTGGWCCCAAGTACCTGTCTGACCTCATCCTACCCTCCTGCCCCACGTGCACCCTTCACTCCTCCAGGTTCGTCTCCCTTCAGCAGCCTCACAGCACACAAAAAATAGGGGTGACAGGGCTTTCAGTCGCACTGCTCCGTGGCAGAGGAACACACCTCCAGACACTGTCAGGGCTGCAGAATCTCTGTCGTCTTAAGACACAGCTCAAGACCGTGCTGTTCAGAAAAGCTTTCAAGGACCTCTGCTAATTCTGATATCATGTCCTCCAGATCTGGTGACACCTGGATATAGCTTTGATTGTTTTCTATGTTTTGTATAGCTGTTATTATGATTACTATTATTTGTTATTGCAACTTGGGTCAGAGAAAAGCGCTTTACAAATTAAATTAATTATTGTTTTTATTATTATTATTGACTCGACATTTCAGCATTAAATGTTTTATAAAAATAGAAAAACGTAATTCCACTTTGACATTATGGGATATTGTGTGTGTGCCAGTGACAAATCAATGTCAAATCTTCTCTGAAGGCGCCGTACAAGGCTGCATCTAGATGGCTTAGAAAGGCCCATAGGTTAGGCCCTGCCATACATCCCCCTACAGTAAGCATACTGGATTTAACCTTKTACTGCAGTGGGCTAAATCAGGGTCACACTGTGTTTCTTTGGTAGACTTAGACAAATCTACTTTGAAACAAAAGTATTCACCTCACAGACATGGTTACGGACTTAAATAATGAAGACACCTGTACCATGTCAGATATAGAGTTTAAATGTATTACATTATATTAGTATAACATGTTAAGTTTGCATCCCAATACTACATTTTATATACATCACAGAAGACTGAAATATAACTAAACTGTTTGACATAGAAACACCAGATTTCTGCAGTAAAAAAAAAAAAAAATCATAATTAATTATGAAACATATGAATAACATTCCACCCATGATCCCAAAGAGGACGCTTTGGTTTTTGACTGCAGGAAGGGCTACTTAAACATTCCCATTCATTACTTATAGATGAAACATTTAGTACCACATTATGTCACCCAACACCTATCTCTGTATTAGCCATGCTTTACTGCTTCATTACTCTAGCACGCCGGTAACTTGTACCCTATAAATAGTGGAGTCAAGGTGGTGTGTTAATACTTGATGAGGCCCCTTGTAATTAAGATGAATAATACATGTTTAGATGCTACAGAGAAGCAGAGCGAGAGAGAGAGAGGCGGGGGGGGGTGAGAGAGAAGAGAAGAAAGAGAGAAGTGAGAGAGAATGAGACAGAGCTAGAGAATGGGAGAGAGAGAGAAAAAGAATGAGAGAGAGAGAGAGAATGAGAGAGAGAGAGATAAATAATGAGAGAGAGAGAGAGTAAGAGAGGGGGTGAGAAAGAGACGTAAGATAGAATGAGAGAGACAGAGATACAGAATGATAGAGAGAGAGACAGAAAGAGAAAGGGAAAGAGAAAGAGAAAGAAATGGGGGTTGGGGAGAGAGATGGAGGGAGACAGAGAGGGAGAGAGAGAGAGAGAGGGGAAAAGGGCAACCAGTGAGGAACAAACAACATTGTAAATACATATTTATGTTTATTTATTTTCCGTTTTGTACTTTAACCATTTGCACATAATATGACATTTATTTGGAGCAGGGACCTGCTCTAAATACAGGTTTCAATTAAACCAGCATTGAGTAAAGACAGTTACTGGGTCAGCATTGTATTGGCCCATCTGAGTAAAGACAGTTACTGGGTCAGCATTGTATTGGCCTCTGTGTAAAGACAGTTACTGGGTCAAGCATTGTATTGGCCCATCTGAGTAAAGACAGTTACTGGGTCAGCATTGTATTGGCCCATCTGAGTAAAGACAGTTGGCTTTCATTCTCAACTGGTGGATAAAAACAAGTTCAAGGACACAGAATCAACATGTGGAACTATCTGATTAGATGTTGGCATATACGCTACCCTCAAATAAAACATATAAAATATTCATAGCCATACTCATGGGTATTGGCCAATTGGCAGTGTTGGTTTAATTTATGTGTTACAGCTTATATACATCACTCTGCTATCTGGTTTGCAGTAGAACCCAACGGACTGTTTCTGCTGAAGTCTCTAGTCTGTAGGCTCTCTATGTCTCTGCACTGAGCCACTGTTGACGTGAGTCACTGGGCAGGCTGGGAATGACAGAGGAAGATGAAGAGGAAGAAGAGAGAGAAGAGAGGGGTGGGGGGGTAAGAGAGATGGGGAGAGAGGGGTTGGCAGGGGAATAAAGGAGAGAGAAAGAGAAAATAAGAGCGAGGGAGATAGGAGAGAGGGAGAATGGAGAGAGGGAGATAGAAGAGAGGAGAGAGGAGGAGGGAAGAGAGGAGAGAGGGAGATACAGTAGGAGAGAGGGAGATAGAAGAGGAGGAAGAGGGAGATAGGAGAGAGGGAGATGAGAGAGGGATTGAGAGGGTGAACGACAGAAGCAATAACTTGGTGTCTCTTTCTTGATCTCAGGAATGGCCTCCAATGGCAAGCCTTGATCAGGAGATATGGGCCAAGAGAAGAGGAACACAAGAGATCTAACTGTGGAGAGAAACGACACCTTCTGTCGCTGACACACACCACACACTTACACACACCTGTCCTGTGTCGACTTTGGCGAGATGAGCCAGGGATCTGGCCCATTCATTTCCTACATAAACAAGGCCAGTTGCCGACGGTACAGGAGTGTTGCCGTAGTGCCAGGAGAATGGCAGCAGATTGGGCCGATGACAGTACACGCGACGTGGCTAATGAGACCCAGGGACAGCAGGGATGACCACAACACCACACCAACACAACCTACAAACACCACACACACACACACACATGCAGAATCAATCATACAGCATCAATAAAGCCAAGACAGAAGACATACTGTATATATGCTGTATGTTACACACTATATTTACAATATACACAAAAACTAAAATATTWAAAAKAAAATAAAAATACCTAAAGTACACACACTATCTCCCTCCAAACGATAGAGAAACAAACACACACACACACACACRCACACACCTGCTGGTGTCCCTGTAGAGATGAAGACAGAGGGGCTTTGGAGCCGAGCCCCAGCCAGGCAGAACCAGTCAAGATGGGCAGGAGTTCTCCAACCAACAAATACACACCAGGGGAGAAACACACGTCTGTCACATTGCTTTAAAAATGGTGCATCACCTTCTTCTTTATTGTCATCCTCTTCTTCCTCATTACCCTCAATATCAACATCACCGTCATCGTCAACATCATCAACAACATCACCATCATCATCACCACCACCATAATCATCACCACTATCGTCATCATCATCACCACCATCATCATCATCACCATCATCAACATCATTACCATCATCACCATCACTACCATCATCATCATCACCACCATCATAATCACCACCACCATCACCATCACCACCAGTATCATCTTTACCACATAATCATCAAAGCCACCATAATCATCATCATCTTCATCACTGCCATCATCACCACCATCATTACCATCAGATTCATCATCATCATCATTGTCATCACCACCATTATCATCATCACTTTCATCATCACCATCATCATTATCATCATCATCATCATAACCATCACCATCATCACCATCATCAACATCATCATCATCACTACCATCATCATCACCACCCAGGCCAAAGCTGGTTTTCAACCCTGCCTGACTTGTGTAATAGTCTGTGCGAGGGGGGAACCAAAGGGCCCAGAAAGTCACGCCGCCAGCGGCGTCTTGAGAAGTATGTAGGAACCCCTGTACCTGTTGCTGATGTGTCTGGGTTACAGGTGCAATGAGATGTTCCACAAAATTATGCTAAACTGCAGAAGTCTGTTGCAACCTTGAAAGGTTTATTTGACAAGGCCTTCGCTGGGGACAGTCAAGAGAGGTGCTGGGAAGAGGTGCTGGGAATTTTCCCCAGTATTTACCTCAGGACAGGGGCTGTCTCTTATACACATCTAGATGTGTATAAGAGACAGATAGGAACCCCTGTACCTGTTGCTGATGTGTCTGGGTTACAGGTGCAATGGGATGTTCCACAAAATTATGCTACACTGCAGAAGTCTGTTGCAACCTTGAAAGGTTTATTTGACAAGGCCTTCGCTGGGGACAGTCAATCTTCATGTGGGGGGATTTACACGGTAGACAACCACATACTCTACCTTGGGTCAGAGGCAGATAGCAGGAAGTTGGTGGTGCCATCTACCTGTAGACCACTTGTTCTCAACCTTGCACATACAGTTCCATGGGCAGGYCATCTAGGGCAACATAAGACCTATCTTAGGCTAGGCTCCCGTTTCTTTTGGCCCTCCATGTATACTGATGTACAAACATACTGCAAAACATGCCCCACATGCTAGAAAACCAGTGCTGTCCGTAGGTCTGACCGGTCTCCTCTATGTTCACTGCCAGTTATCTCTRCCCCATTCAAGAGAATTGCAACGGACATTGTTGGACCCTTGGAGAAGAGTAGCGCAGGTTACAAGCTTATATTGGTGATCTGTGACTATGCCACCCGGTTCCCAGAAGCCTTCCCACTCCGTTCCACAACCACTCCAAAAATAATCAGTGCTCTTGTTCAGCTCTTCTCTCGTGTAGGAATCCCAGATGACATGCTGACGGAACAAGGGCCAAACTTCACTTCAACTGATGGTTCAACTCCACCAACAGCCGGGCATTAAAGGCTTAAGGACCATTCCCTACCATCCCCAAACGGATGGGCTCGTAGAGAGATTCAAACAAACGCTCAAGAACATGATGAGGAAGTTTGTGGCTGACACTGGTAAAGACTAGGATAAGTGGTTACCCTTTCTGCTTTTTGCTTACAGGGAGGTGCCTCAGGCATCGACAGGTTTCTCGCCATTCAAACTCCTCTATGGATTGCCAGTGCAGGGACCACTGGACCTGCTGAAGAGGTGCTGGGAATTTTCCCCAGTAGCTACCTCAGGACAGGGGATTGTCCAGTATGTCCTCCAGATGCGAGACAGGTTGGAGCAGTACCGAGAGGAAGCTAGGGCAAACCTTCAGCAAGCCC